>NC_140165.1:186794315-186876959 GCF_963971535.1 Notolepis coatsorum
CTATCTGAAGGATAACTACTTATCTCTGATCTTCACACACACACACATACACACACACACACACACACACACACACACACACACACACACACACAAACCTAATATGTCTAAAAGCTCAGTTAATGTATGAATCTGACTTGGTATGTACCAACCCCCGCCTGCAGGCACTAAGTGGATGTGTCCAAACATGGTATGATGAAGTTCCGGGAGGAGAGGAGCATTCTGGGACTGGCCTGACGAGTTTCCACGATCGCTACTTCATCCTGAATACCAACTCTTTGAGGATGTACAAGAAGTCAGGGTGAGAGACATGTACACGCACACACACACGCACACACACACACGCACGCACGCACACACACACACACACACACACACACACATTACACACACACACACACACACACACACACACAGATGGTCACTCACTCAGTTGGTCTCTCCTCTCTCTCTCTGTCTCTCTCACTCTAGTCTGCTCACAGGATATAGACTGTAGGTATAAGCGTGTCACTGGCCGACTATTTCAATCAGAATTATCCTCCCCTTCTGCTATCTGCGACGCTAGGAAGGGCACCATCGCCAGGATGATTGTGATTGGTTTAAAGAAATACAAACAAGCCAGAGTGTTTTCGCCTTATAGCAAAATAATAATAGGTTCAGATAAAAGGTCTGTGACACATAACGTTAAATCCATCCATTCTTGTCAAGAAAGTGGCTTGGTAATTCTTCTAACAAGCTAACCAGTTTAGCCAGTTAACATGTTAGTTTAGCCAGTTAGCACATTAGTTTAGCCAGTTAGCATGCTAATGTTACTGTTTTAAATATACAAACACTCTGCCAGAGTAGCGAGATGGTGACACATTCTGAATAAACAAACAAACTGAATGGTCCAGTTTGATGTCAGAGTAGGTTCTGTCGCTCGCAGAGTTGTCGTAGTTACCTATGACCTCTGATCAACCCGGAACAGGGTCTTAGAGTATTACCTCATCCTAAATACAGTCACCGGTGCCACCTTGTGGCAATGCACACTACAAAGTATGTAGTCACAGCAATCGATATGACAGTAGCACAAATAAGGACACACAGCACTTTGCAATTTGTCATTTGTAAATTTTTATTTGTCATTTGCAAAAACAAAACATAATGGTGGTAATACGGCATACCGTGCTGTTGAGCCTCCCTGAATCACTGCAGGGGAAATTCCTTCACTGAGACTCTGTTTTCATCTCTTCAAACAGAAGAGATGCATGCCTACCTCTCTGTCTGCCTGCCCCTCTGCTTGTCTGCCCTTCTGCCTGCCTACCCGTCTGCCCGTCTGCCTGTCTGTATGTCTGCCGGTCTGTCTAACTCTCTTTTTCTCTCTCTCTCAGAGTAACCGTACAGAACGCGATTGGCCAGTGAAGAACCTGAAGGTTTACCTGGGTGTAAAAAAGAGGCTCCGCCCCCCCACCTGGTGAGAACTCATAACACATTGGGCGCCAGACCCGATGATAGTCGGGTTATCTCACCAGCGGTTGAGCGCCATAACCGAGTATAGTCGGGTTTTCATTGTTTTTTCTTTTATTCGATTTTTTTATTCTGCAATGTCACGGACCTCGGTGTTACCATAGGAAATCATCCTGAGATCCCTAGAGTGCAATACCGGCCGCATCCTGCTAGGTGGCAGTATTGCCCACCCTTTGAAACCTTATTTCACACTGTGTTACATCTAATTTCCTCCGGGCGGAGAATTTTTGTCCAGGTAAGTCTGATCGGTTCACCCGATCACATTGGAAGCCGTCATGGCCCCTCGATGCATGTGTTGTGCCGGATTATGTCGGGGACCCAATGGACACCAATACTGGAAATCGTGATCAGACAATTGGAATATTCTTTTTGGGATACCTCCTAGTAAAGGTAAGGACTATATGACATCAATCCTACTTTGATCCAACAATGATCGATCGCAACGATCATAAGTAATGTATATGTAACTTATGCCGTTGCTGACGATCAAAGCATCAAAAACGTGATGAATATAATGAATATAATATATGATGAAACATAATACCTATTATATACAGTACCTTTGAATTGGAAATAGTAGCGTGTCCAGTAGTGACGTTAAGATTCACCGATTCGCATCGGTGCACCGGCATAAACGTTCAAGATGCGAGTGCATCGGTGGGAAAAGTGCGCATCGGCTACAATTCAGGTTGAACTCGCGATGCATCTGTTGTTAGCGTCCTTTGCATCGGTCAAAACCGATTCATTCATATAATTTCCTCTCACCCACTTCTGTCAGCACTCAGCAGAAGAGACTATCTTTGCTTCGCTACTACGGAAGGCGAGAGCCGCGTCACAGTTATCAACAAGCAGTGGAAGTCGAGACATGAATTGAATTGACCAACTGGCTAACGTTAGCCGGCGTTAGCCGCCCAGCTAACGCTAAACTATCTGACTAACTAACGTGACTCCGCAACACCAGTTCCATTAGTGAGGAAATTGGGGGGGGGGGGGGGGGGTATATTGACGACGCTTGACAACAGGTTCAAAGATAACTTCACATTTATTGGCAATATCGCTTCCTCCAGGTTCCAACTGTGTTGACAAAATGCCATCATGGTGTGGTTAGCTACGGAACATCAGAACGCTCAAACTCAAACGCTCTCTCTCTCTCTCTCTCTCTCTCTCTCTCTCTCTCTCTCTCTCTCTCTCTCTCTCTCTCTCTCTCTACGTTCAATGATTAAAAGTTGATGATAAACATTTAATTTCATTATCTGAAATATTATAAAATCATTAAGTCTGCTATAAGCCATTATCCCTTTGTGTGATTATTATTGTATCACAGTAGTGTGTATATATAAATTGTGTGTGTGTGTTTTTAGCTAAAGTGGATAGAAAACACAGTACTGTGCAAAAGTCTTAGGCACCCCAAGAGTTTTTATATAAATTGTCTTACAGTAGATTATTTTATTTTTAAAGGGGAACTATTTTACTATTTCTTTCACTATTTGGGCACTTTTACACAATTCCTGTGAGTCTATGGAACACCTCTGTAATATATATTTTTTTTGTATTCATTGTTTTGTATTTCTAATCAAGTCCTCAAAAACAGCATTTTTCTACCTTAAGATCTCGAGCTGTTTTGAGCCTGGGCTCCTAAACCACTGCGCCGGGCCTGCTGAGCGTCGTGTTCGCCTGAACATTAACATGCAGCGGTGACTATATGACATCACATATAGGCACATTTTCAAACGACTCAGTTCAGTGAGGGTGAATATTGTGAGAGGAGAATTGGAAGAATGCGCCAATATGAGAATTTTGAGACATAGATCATATTAATATAAGTTCACATAGCTAGGAAACAATGCTAAACACTCAAAAAGGCCATTTATAAGATAGTTCCCCTTTAATAATAATATAAGCTGCATATGAGGAATACAACCAAATCCTCTGTCATACCATAAAATTGTATCATTATTTTGTATCGTGTTGAATCGCATCGTATCGCCCCGAATCGCATTATGTTGAATCGAATCGTATCGTATCTCAACAGGGGTGAATCGTATCGCATCGTATCGCCCGGTGCTTCAAATGTATCGTTAATGTATCGTATCGTTGGCACCGTATCGAGATGCGCATGGCAACGGCCTCAGTGATGGAGATGCACATCCCTGTGTCCAGGCGAGCAACGCAAACCCTTTTAGCAAAATTCACATATTGCTCCATAGCGCCGTTTTCAGGAATTAGCCAGGATCACTCTGAAACTATACAATATTCACCACGGTATAACACGCCAACATATACATGAAAATATTTATTATTTTTGAACGATGGATAGTTAATGTCAAATGAGCCATAGTATTGTCTCCATAGCTATAATATAGAATATAGATATAGCCCTCCAAACACCGCGACGCACAGTGAAAATCCCTATCTCTTACAGCGGTGGCGCAGTAGGTACAAGGATAGCTAAAGCGGCTGGCGCCTAAAGTGTTAATGAATTATGATGTAATAATGAGAGATGTCACCTGGTGAGAACTCTTAATGAATTATGATGTAATAATGAGAGATATCACCTGGTGAGAACTCTTAATGAATTATGATGTAATAATGAGAGATGTCACCTGGTGAGAATGTATAATGAATTATGATTTAATAATGAGAGATGTCACCTGGTGAGAATGTATAATGAATTATGATGTATTAATGAGAGATGTCACCTGGTGAGAACTCTTGATGAATTATGATGTAATAATGAGAGATGTCACTTGTGTCAGTGTATGGCCATTCGGCCACAAAGGACGGCTATGCACTGGTGGTGGAGGAGGCAAATTCTGCTCTACATTGTAAAGAGCTTTGAATGTCATTAATAGACCCTCATTAATAGATCATAATTCAGTTGATCTATTGGTTGAGAGAGTTCTCACCAGGTGACATCTCTCATTATTACATCATAATTATGAGTTATCACCAGGTGACCTCTCTCTCTCTCTCTCTCTCTCTCTCTCTCTCTCTCTCTCTCTCTCTCCTCTCTCTCTCTCTCTCTCTCTCTCTCTCTCTCTCTCTCTCTCTCTCTCTCTCTTTCTCTCTTTCTCTCTTTCTCTCTCTTTCTCTCTCTTTCTCTCTCTTTCTCTCTTTCTCTCTCTCTCTCTCTCTCTCTCTCTCTCTCTCTCTCCTCTCTCTCTCTCTCTCTCTCTCTCTCTCTCTCTCTCTCTATCTAGTTGGGGTCTAACAGTGATCTATGAGAGTGAAAAGCAAGACAAGCCAGAAAGACAACAGTGGTGAGTGACTGACTGACTGACTGACTGACACGGTTAGTGTGTGTGTGCATCTGAATTAGGGAAGCAGGACTTCAGTAATTGACTGTTTTAATTTCATCACTGTCAGTATGTGGAGAAAGAGTAGAGTTTATACATCTGATCAATATCAGTAAACATCAATACATCTGATCAATATCAGTAAACATCAGTTATTTATACATCTGATTAATATCAGTAAACATCAGTTATTTGAATACCAGAACAGTTTTATAAATGTTGATGCGTCTGAATACATCAAATGGTCAGAGAACACCAGCTAACTCTGTGTGTGTGAGCCACAAACCAGGTCACATATGTGTTTGTGTGTGTGTCTGTGTGTAGTGTGACTAAAGCATAATTATGAAAGGTCACCTCCACCCAGGAGGTAAACACACACACACACACACACACACACACACACACACACACATACTCGCATACGGTGCACACCTGTAAGTATGCATTTATACTTGGCTGTGTGTGTTCATGCATGAAGTGTATGTGTGTGTGTATATTTGTGTCTTTTGAGATGCGAGTGTCTATGGCTGCGTTCACACATGTGCTGCAACCCTGAATTTAACTACACATTATCACCCAGAGGGGCTCTTATATGCAAACGCAAATGTGTGAATTATTCAGAGCAGTGTTTACCCTGCCAGCCCCCTGGTCCTAAGTCCCTGTAATGACCCAACTGAATGTGGTCCAACTGTGGGGTTGAATGGTGAATGATTTGTTACGTTAATCATTGTCATGCTGATCATGATTATTATTATGGTTATTGGTAGAGTAATACTAGGTGTAGAGGTAGTACACTAGCAGTAGCTGCTGTGCTAAGTAGAACATAAATAATGGGATTGTAATGTAATATCTGAGGGCGACGCTGAGCCACTGAATCAGATGCTCACGAATGATGATTATTCTAATGTTGAACGTTGGGGCTGTGACCCATCCTTTTCTTATTATTCTAATTTAGAACGTTGGGCTGTGACCCATCCTTTTCTTATTATTCTAATTTAGAACGTTGGGCTGTGACCCATCCTTTTCTTATTATTCTAATTTAGAATGTTGGTGCTGTGATCCATCCTTTTCTTATTATTCTAATTTAGAATGTTGGGGCTGTGACCCATCCTTTTGTTATTATTCTAATGTAGAACATTGGGACTGTGACCCATCCTTTTGTTATTATTCTTTTTTGTAATCAAATCTTTTTATTATTTGATATACTACTTTTTTCCTTCCACATGAAACGAGACAAAACACAATACAGTACTAATAATAATAATAAACAACAATAATAAACAAGACTTCACAGGACAATAACAGCAGTAATAATAATAATAATAACAATAATGACAATAAATTAAAAAAATTTAAATGATAACATTTGTAAAATCAAATGTATTTGCCACAGACATTAAAAAAGAGGTTTATTCCCCCACTCCCACCCCCCCACCTCAGGACCAATACCCCGAACCTGCTCCGCCGCTACTTTCTCAGCCACTGAGGCCCACAATTCAATGTTGGATTCCCTAACTCCAATCACCCGAGCTGTGACCATCTCCATATAAATTACATCCAAGAGTGTCAAAGCCCAATGGACCTGTCTCAAAACCCTGCCCCTTTTCTTGATCCTCCAATCACAACTGTCGCTTACCTCGGACAAACTTGGTTTGTCCGAGGTAAGCGACAGTTGTGATTGGAGGATCAAGAAAAGGGGCAGGGTTTTGAGACAGGTCAATTGATCGCTGTACGTTTTTCGGGTTGTGTTCCACCTCATGGATATACATTTTCTGGCTGCTGTAACTCCCGCTAGAATGAGTATTTTTTTGTTGTATGGAGGCCGGTAATAGGGAGATATAATTTAGGATTAGTGTTGTTGCGGCAAGTGGAATTGGCAGGTTACATATGTGCGATAGTTTTGTTGTTATGGATTTCCAAAAACGAGCCACCGGTGGGCATTCCCAGAACATGTGCATATAAGTGCCAGTGGCCCTCAGAGCGCACGTAGTGCACAGAGAGTCAACCACCAAACCCATAGCACACAGTTTCCTAGGTGTGAGATACGGCCTATGAATATTATTAAAATGTATTTTAGGGCTGACCCCTATTAGTCGAATAGTCGACTAATCGATCGAAAGGAGCCGTAGTCGACTGCCAACCTCTTAGTAGAAAAAATATATATATATACTTGTTTATTTTTTTTTATCATTTTTTCCAAAAGAAAAGAGGCCTAGAAGCGTGGCTAACGCTAATGGCACGCATACCAGCGAGGCTAACTGCCTAAGAAAACAGGCACAGAGGCACTGAAAGAGGATTTCACCCATCTAATGAACACACTAGACTAGACAAATATCAAGATGTATCGATCAGTGGACCAATTGCATGCTTTTGCAGAGGACAAGAAACCTTCCGTCGACTCCTTCAGACATTAAGCACCCCCCACAGCCCAAATGGAATGATAAAAAAAAAATAATAATAATATTAATAATACTTTTTTTTCATAGTCTACTATCGGCTGATTTCGGCCAATCATAGTCGACTATCTAAATCCTTAGTTGGGGACAGCCCTAATGTATTTGTTGGTGATTAGGGTTACGGGAAGCCAATGTGACATTAGTCCAGACATCATCCCAATCAAACTCAGGGTCCAATTCTGGGATGTCCTCTCGCCAAACTATATCTAATGATGTAGATTTGAGTAAGAGTGTATAGAAATCTGAAACAAAACCCCTTGAGGTTGTTCTGTCTCTGATGAGCTTAAAAAAGGGTGTGGATGCAGCGTTTGAGCCCACGAAACCCCATTCATGTTTGATTAATAGACCTGTTTGCTGTATACAAACATACCATGTTCGAGCCAATTAGCAATACCAACGGAGTCACACGACTAAGTTGCCCACTACCTGCACGAGCTGCTGCGCTAAAAAAGTACGACGGGGCTCTATGGCGAAACCATGGCACTCTCCTGACTAAAAGTAGTTTCAAACAAAAACAGCAGCCTGGATGTCATTTAGCCAAATCAGCATGGCTGCGAGTGTGAGTCTTTCACCTTTTACCAGGGGTGCAGTGGTAATTTCAGAAGTGCCTGTACTCTGTTTAAATGACGTCACGCGCGCGCATGCGCATACATGTTCCCTCGCGTGCGCACAGAACAGATGATTATTATGCATAAATAGTAGGAAACATGTTTGTATAGGAAATTACTAGTTTTAGTTTAGTTTTTGTAAATATTGCTTTGAAATAGAGAAGCTGAAAAAGGTAGCAGGATGTAGCCTTCAATATATAAAGAAATTATATTGTCAACAGATATGGTTGAAAAACAAACAATGTTTTAAATGTAATTGTAGATACAATATTGTAGTTACAATTTCTTTAATTGAATTAACTTAAACTAGAAAAGTAAATACAAACTAAATTAACAATGTAACTTACAGTTTACAGAAGGACAGTTTCCTTCTGAAGCACAACTTAAGAAATGTCTCATCCTTCCAGTCAGGACCATTAAGTCACATAGTGAGAGGTTCCACAGCTCAAGCAACCCCCCACCAATTGGTACAGGGTAGAGCCATATGAAATCCGTTTTATTATTTTCCAAATTCCATAACCCCCCCCCCCCCAAGTTCGTTTTTCCCGTTTTAATATTTCAGAATTCTGTATTTTGCTTTTTATGCTCATTTTACCATCAGAAATAGTGTCTAATAAGTGGGAATGAATAAATATCCACAATTGAATAAGATATAACAGTCCAGTTAATGTTTTTAAGTGCTGCAACTCAGAAATACAGTTCAATTTTACACAATATTTTTCAAATACTATTGTGACAAAATAAAAATGCACACAAAATAAAAACACATTTCAAGTGTAAACAATAGATACAGCTAGCTACTACTGACATTATCACAATGACAATGTCAGTAGCCTAGCTATATCTATTATATTGTGATGAAATATAGTAATGCATAATTTAGGCACCTTTAGTTTATTTCGTTTATAAAGGACAGTGTGTACTGACAATCATTTGCATTAAACAAATGGATGGGTGCACCAGATTTAGCTAGAAGCTATCATTTCCATCTATAGTCCTATGTACTGTAACTAGGGCTGTCTTAAATACTTCGAAGCTTCGAAGCTTCGTTCGATGGCACAAGCTTCAAACATTAAAAAAAAAATCAAAGTTAACACTTTGACTGCCAGGGGGCGTCTTTAGACGTCTTTGCTGGCCATGCTAAAGTTGCCGGGGGACGCTGTACGTCGTCTTTATATCAATATTTCAAAAATCTGCGATCGGATTCATAATGTCCCTCCGCTGGCCTGAGATTCACCAGCAGGACCCACTGAGCTCTCTGGCGGTTCAGGAGCGCCATCTGGTGGCCGATCGGCGCAAGCGCTTAACAGGAAGCGCACTAGAGGTTTTGCTAGACGTCCGTATTGCTTCCGGCCACTCGGTACATGTCCCGTGATTCTAGCTCGTCACTCTACATAGCGATCGATTGCCAATAACTCGATAAACAACATGATTTGGACGTATATACCATTATACAAGCTGGAGATGGACCAGGTAATAATATATCCCATAATGATAAAATTTCTACTTGACGATGATCGACCAACGGCGCGCGGAGACTGGGGTGAGTTTCAGCGTGTAACGTTACCGTCTTCGATAATAACTGATATTATCGTAGTGGTGACCGGAGTGCCGGATGTCCCGCGATGATGTCGGGAGTTCGCGACCCTCTCTGCGCCACCCCCCTTCCCCCTGTCTCCGGCTGTCCCTGAGCAACGACCGGAGTGTTGAATGTCCCGTGACTAAGACGGGGAGGACGTGACCCTCTTGCGCCGCCCCTGTGCCTCAAATAGATCCGCTATCAACTCTATCTTTAATCTTTCAAAATGTTCAGTTGCTATCGCTATTAGCTCTATCTTTAATTTTTCAAAATGTACAGTTGCTATTGCATGCACTCATCTGTGTCTCACCACACACATGAGTGCATGCTTACCAACTGTCCGTCTGCAACACTACTATCACCGACATCTAAGAAGGGAGATCCCCCCTTGAACGGCCCTTCTAAGGTTTCTCTCCTCCACATTGCCTGTGGAGCTTTTTTTTCCCTATTGTTAGGTTTTAGTGAGTTTTTCCTTACCTTCGCGTGGGGTATGTCTGGGAGTGCTTGCATTCTTTCATTTATTTGCATTCATCTAAAAAAAATTTTGGACCCTATGGTGTTCTTGTTCTGTTCTTGACTTATTGTTATGTTGTCTTCTTGACTTGTTTAAAGAAGACCTGTACGGCCCATGGGGACATTAACGTGTGTTGTCGGGCCCTATAAATAAATTTGATTTGATTTGATTTGATCAACATTTGACCCACATTAGATGATTGGTATAACGCTGCCCACGGAATTATAAACGCCCCCTCGCCCATCCGGTCAACATCAGATGACGTGTAGTAACTTCTAGAAGTACGTCTAGTTGGAATTTTTTATATCGCGCTGATTGCCATCAAACTGTATTTCATCATCAATATAATGCATTTGGGGCTATATATCACGTTCTGGAGAAAGCTGCAGAAAGAGATGAAAACATACTTATACATTAGACCATACTTTACTATGAATATGTGAATGAAAAAGTTTAACGTTGCTACACAATGAACAATACATATAGGACTTTGAATGGGCCCTAATAATGGCAATGTAGCAATAGAATTTAAAAAGTTATAGCCCTGCAAAGAAGGGGACTTTCTCCATAGACAAATAGCGCTGGCAATCTATGGTATATCATTAATTTAACCTTAGGCAACAAAAAAAAAAAAAAAAAAAATCAATTTTTTTTTTTTTTTTTTTACTTCGATGTGTGTGTGTGTGTGTGTGTGTGTGTGTGTGTGTGTGTGTGTGTGTGTGTGTGTGTGTGTGTGTGTGTGTGTGTGTGTGTGTGTGTGTGTGTGTGTGTGTGTGTGTGTGTGTGTGTGTGTGTGTGTGTGTGTGTGTGTGTGTGTGTGTGTGTGTGAGAGAGTGAGTACTACCCATCCCAGTTAGGACAGCCGAATCCCGTCCAATATTTCGCCGTCGACTAAAGACTCACTTCTTCAACCATTATCTGAAATGATTAAAAAAAAAAAAAAAACTAACCGTGACTAACCTTACTGTCATGCACTTGTCCTAATAAACTAACCTACACTGTAACACGCAACACTTTGATGAACATTGTTACTCAGCTGATAGAGTTGTACCCTTCTTGCTGCCTTGTCGTACAGAACTTGTAAGTCGCTTTGGATAAAAGCGTCAGCTAAATGACTAAATGTAAGTGTGTGTGTGTGTGTGCGCGCGCCTTGTAGAATTCCACACATAAGAAAGAAAGATACTGGGATGAATAAACAAAATAGGAAATAAAATGTAGAAATGCATGCAATACATAAATAAATATGAATCTCCATATATGAAATATAACATTTAGATAAGGTGCTACTGAGATGTTTTGGTGAGTTCTTTGTTTTTTTGTGGAAGTTGCCCTTCTTAAAAATGATTCACTGATAATTGGTCTGTAGTGGAGTCTACAAGGTCTACATTGCCGGACCATGTAGAATCCGGACCTTGTAGACTGACATAATTCTGTGCATACAGTAGTTTAGTCTACACAGGCCATATTTCAAATAATCAAAATCTTACTTCATTCATCTTAAACATTCTTGATTTGGGGGATTGGTAGTTCCCATGAAATCTGAAGTTGTTCAAACGACAACAGCGATCCACCTTGAATTAAATCACACAGCCGAGTGAAACCTTGTTGGATGCATCACAGTCACGAAAGGGGCTACTTAATTAATTAATCCAACCCACTTTATTTATAGAGCACATTTAAAAACAACAAAGTTTACGAAAGTGCTGTACAAGTCACACAACATAAGATAAAAAAAATATATATATATATAAAAAAAAAAATAAAACAAAATTTTTTTCGAAGCTTCTAATTAAAATCGAAGCTCGGCCCCGAAGCTTCGATTGCCAAAAAAAGCTTCGAAGGTCAGCCCTAACTGTAACGTTACATAGCTATTTACGTTTATTTAGTTTATAAAGGACAGTGTGTAATGACAATCGTTTGCATTAAACAAATGGATGGGTGCACTAGATTTAGCTAGAAGCTATCATTTCCATCTATAGTCCTATGTACTGTAACGTTACATAGCTATTTAAGTTTATTTAGTTTATAAAGGACAGTGTGTAATGACAATCGTTTGCATTAAACAAATGGATGGGTGCACCAGATTTAGCAAGAAGCTATCATTTCCATCTATAGTCCTATGTACTGTAACGTTAGCTATTTAATCACAATAGTGTTGTACATGTTTTTGCGGGTCCAGTCCACGGAACGTTGACGGAATTAGCAAAACACCTTATCGCCGGAGGCATAAAAGTCATTAGGATACTGCTCTGCTCTGAATTTAGGGCTTATTGCGGAATTTCTTAGCTTCTTGACGACGTTAACACAGAAGCAGCCAGACGGCAGACGCTTGAACACTGCTGTGTTGTGTGTAACACGCAGCGGTCCCCGGTCATGTTTGCTTTGCACCAAACGTTCCACCCAAAAACGGAATTTCAGTCCAGATTAGGCCAAATTCTGCAATATTCCACGTTTTGCAGTTGATTCCATTTTTATTGGTAGATTCTGTGAACGCGGATTTCATATGGCTCTAGTACAGGGCTTGCATTTTGGTTTTGCACTTCTCGTTCTTTGTTATGCTATTGATATACTATTGTTATGCAAAGACTAGGTGATAGGTGAGTACCGGTACTTTGCGCACGGCGCGACGAGTCGAGTGAAAGTTGTGAACGCATTTTTGTGTGCATGTGCGTGCGCGTGCTTCTGCTCAGAAAAGTGGTGGAACGGCGTGGTGCCGCGTGGCATGAGCAACATTGAGCACTGCACCTCTGCCTTTTACATATAGCTTTGGCATGGATTGATCGCTAGCATGGCTAACAAATGCAAATGTATTGTAGTCTGCCCCGTTGTTCTGACCAGGATTACGTTCCTTTTGCCCCCTTGATGCGCGTGCACACTGAGTCTGACATGGACAGTGAACAGGTCTATAGAACTTTGCCGGGCCAAATAAAAATACATCGCGGGCCTGATGTGACCTGCGTGCCGCCTATTGGGAACCCCTGATTTAGAGCGTTGGTGCTGTGACCCATCCTCTTATTATAATAATTTAGAAGGTTTATACAGTCATTTCTTTTTTTTTATCCACTTTTTCTCCCATTTTTCTATATTTTCTCCCATCCCAATTTCGTATCATCCAATTCAACCCTCCCCTGTCACGAACGCTGTTTCTTGCCTCCCACAAGCCAGCTGCAATGTGGACTAAGTCATACATAGCACAAGTCCCCTCCGGTACTTGAGGTAACAGCAGTCGCATCTTTTCACCTGCGCAGCTCGATCTCTCAGTGGCGAGGAGTAACGCGTGGGAGGCTCACGCTGCCCCCGACACTTCCTGATTCTACTGCGCAGGCGCACCAACCGACCTGTAGGAGTCACTGTCCACAACGCCCGATCCCCACCCATCAGTTTCCCACCCCCTAATACGGCCAATGTGTATTAGTATGAACGACCAGCTAAACTGAAAGCAATGTAGAGCACTGGGCTCGAACAGGCGAGTCCAGCGTCTCCGCATTCGTGGCGAGCGCCTTGCCCACTACGCCACGTAGCCGCCCCGTTTATACAGTCATTTCTAATGCATTGTTCTCTGGTTATATTCACATTAATGGGAGACTTGGGAGTATTAAAACCCAACACTACTTGAAGCCTTAACAACAGAAGATCACACTGACTGTTGTGAAGGATCAGATTAAACCGAATATATATATTTATTTATGGATATATATTTAATAGTATTTGTATATTGTTTGATATCCCCTGTATATTCCTTGTACAATATGCACTGAATATCCCTTTAGTCTACTAACAGCCCATAATAGTTTCATTCTACCATTGGACGAGAACCTGGCGCCAGCAGCCATGCCCCTTGGTTCAAGTTCAATCGTGCCGACAAACATGTCGTTACAAGCCTGGTTCCGCGTAGGAATACGTCTGGCGAAATACGAATGGTACTATTTGTTCACAGCGCATATATATATGGCGCAAGTAAAGTAGAACTTTCTTTTAGTCCATTAGTCCTTTACCCTCCAACCTAGTAACAGACGCGAAGCCTCACCCACGACGCACGTGTGGTGCAGTATGGCCTACTTGGCCTCAGAATAGGCATTGAGACATCGTGTGGATTAATAGTTGAATTGTCATAGTTTGGCACTATACCGTCGAGTGGGACGTATTTCTATTAAGTTAATAATAGTCTATTATGTATGGTGCATCGTTCGGTTAGAGTTAGAAAGTGAGCAGTACCCCCATCGTTCCTGACGTTATCTGGAGTCTTAACCAGGCTGGGCAGACCACGTGTGGTGCTTGCATCCGAGGAGCTCCGGGCCAGGACGAGTGGACCTGTACATTGGATTACTTTACCCGGACGACGGCGAGCCTTCCACGGCTTGGATTATCTACATGCTTTGGGTGCTTTGATTATTCCATGGATAACGGCCAACACTGCTGAGTGTTGGAACTACCCCCCGGAGAGGAGTCCAGGTGAGACGGCGCTCTACCCCGAGTGAGGTCGCCTCACGTCTCTTCGTTGTGGACTGGCAGCTACCGTCCACCAGAGGGTCCAGCTGTATTCATCTGTGGACCGAGGTTCTGTGGGCACCGTGTTCAGCACTCTGAATTCTCCCAAGAAATCGTCGGCCAGATGGGATACCGCCAGCGGCTCTCCTAACCCCCCCTACTGTCTTACAACCAGCGGGACCCCCCCCCCCCTTTAGTGTATCCAGCTATAATCATTTAAGTACCATCGCTATAGTTCCCTAAAGAACCAGGTTGTATACTTGCTCCCTGCGTAACCAGAGATTGGACATTCAATGTTGATTTACCTACGAATACTCATTTGCCTTACAAGTGCATTTCAAATCATAAATGTCATTAAGTGAACGTTGTATATACCCTTTGCTATATAAAATATTCGATTTATACATTTGTGTGGACTTCGTTTCATCAGGTGGGAAAGTGTTCATCATATCTATATCATGTACTGGATGGCCAGAAGTTAAAGTACAAGCGGTAGTGGTTTAATAATACCATACTTATCAATACAGTCAGGGAATTGTACCCCTCAGTTACAATTGGTCCTTCGAGCCGGAGGGTAACTAGTGTAATATTAATATAGTGTTATTAATATTAAAATGGCCTATGATGAACACTCCACGAAACGGTCCTCCTAACGTAGAACGCCCGCAGCGCAGACGACAGCCACCTCAGTACTTAGAGGATTACGCTGTCAGTCAACTACCTAGCCTTCTACAAACGGTAAACGCGGTAAAAGTAGAAAGTAAAATTATGTCTGACCTTAACGACCAGGTTTCCCCGACCACAGAGGCCCTAGTGGGTTCTAATGTAACTGACCAAGCTCACGGTGGGGACCAGGAGGGAGCTGACATGCCTTTACCCCCCGCCAATACCGAAGAAGTAGTCCCCGACCAGCCCCGGGAGGAAGACAACCCTACAGAGAGAGAACTCTGCACGGAAGAAGAGGAGGAGAGCGCCGAGGAAATAGAGCTCCAGGACTCCCCAACGAGCGGCTCACCCAGGAGCGGCTCACCTCTACAACCGTCTTCCCCCAGCGAAGCGGAGAGGATGCTACAACAGGCGTTCCTCGTCAGCCTGACAGCCTCTACCGAACGCGATCGACTTCAGGGTGAACGCGATCGACTTCAGGGCGAACGCGATCGACTCCAAGCACAGATGCTTATCGAGCGCGAACAACTCCAAGCGCAGCAACGGAGCGAAGAAGAGCGCATACGCCTGGAGATGAGACGCCTTCAGACGGAAGAGAATATGGCAAGAGACCGGGCCGACGCCCAGCGCGCCGCTGCCGGTGCCCAAAGAGAAGCAGATCTCACCAAGCACGAAGCCGAGCGCGACAAGTTACAAGCGCAGCTAATGGAGCAGCTGATCCTCAAGGCAACACCCTCTCCCTCCGCCAGGGGTTCAAGGAACTCGTCGAGACAACAGTCAAGGGCAGCGTCTCCTAACCGAGCAAGCGACCCTGAACTTGACCAACAGACCAAGCCTATACCCCCCGCAGACCCCCTTCCCAGACCGGTCCAAGCGAGACCCAGCTACAAGGAAGGAGCGGCATACACTGCGGAGAAGCTAAATAAACGACTACAGGATCTAGAGGACCTGATAGAAGAAGAAGAGGGAGAGGAGGAGAACCAAGCCCGACGACAGCACAGTACTCCACCGGACCAGGAGGTCCAGTACAGCCCAGGCTATACCCTCGCGGCGCTGCGCTACAGACCCCCGACTCTATTCACGGGTGAGCATGACGCACGACCAGCCCCGAGGAATAGCACCTGGACCAGCGGGCCATGGTACCCTGTCGGTACCAGCCCACAGAGAGGCGCAAGAGGAGACTCGCCTAGGAGGTCTCTCCCCCAACGCTCGCCGATGTATCAGCCATCCACGGCGTCATACATTGCCACGCCGACGTTTCCAGACTTCACCTATGAGAATCGAGCACAGTACACGGAGCTCCGGATGTGCTTAGAGACAATGATGGTGGATGTCGCTGATGAACGCCACAAGTATGCAATATTACTGAAGCACCTGAAAGTACCGCGAGCGCACAATATAGCGCTAGCCTATGCCACCTCTACGACCCCATACACCGCGGCTCTAGCAGCGCTGGACCAGAGATATGGACGTATATGGGATTACGTAATCCAAGAGATAAGGCATATTGATCGCCTACCCCCAGCAACAGACAATCGCTCATTAGACGACCTGTCGATAAAAGTGCAGTCCCTGGTAGGGATGCTGGGAGCGCAACGGGAAAAGGGCATGCACGAGCTATACGCCAACTCTAACGTCGAGAGGATTTTAGACGAGACAAGAGCGTTTTAGGCGGCAGAGAGACCACCGTGATCCTAACGGTCCCGAACCATCCCTCCTCGATCTAGCCGACTTCCTGGCAAGAGAAGTCAGCAGCTTACGACTGGATACGTTCGTGCGGAGCACGCCAAGCTCCAGAGAGGGACCCAGGAGAATAAACGATGGAAGATCGGTGACTGTCATGCACCAATCAGAGTCAGTACCGAGCAGTAAGAGCCACAGTACCCCCTCGAGAAAAGAGAAGTGGAAGATGGTGTGCCCCTACTGTGAGAAGGAACACTGGCTGTCACAATGTGACCTGTTCACAAAGATGAATGCAGAAGAAGTGAGTCAATGGATAAAGTCCAACAGGCGCTGTTACCGATGTGCGCGCAGTCACATGGCAGCCGAATGCCGCCTAAAGAAAAGGTGCAGTCGGTGTGATGGAGCCCATCTAGATATACTACACGACAGTAACAGAAGACGGCCTTCACCTGCACCATCGAGCGGCACCAAGGCAAGTGTCATGTACATTGACCCCGCCAGCAGCAGCGGCGCCCAAGTGCTCTTAAAGGTAGTCCGTGTGACATTGAGCTACCAAGATAAAGTCATGGACACTTACGCCGTCCTTGATGACGGGTCAGAGAAGACCCTTCTGCTCGCGTCCGCTGCGGCCCAGCTGGGACTGCGGGGGAGCGAGAACCAAATGACGATTCGGACAATAAGAAGAGATTTAAAGACGATAAAGGGCGAGAATGTCTCCTTCACTATCGCAGCAAGCGGGCAGCCAGAGCGACGGTATAGGATTACAAATGCTTTCACCAGCCAAGAAATAAGACTATCGCAGTACACCTACCCCATCGCCAAGCTGATGGATAAATATGTGCACCTGCGTCAACTACCTATCCCGCTCATAGACGGCGCCACCCCGACCCTGCTGATAGGCTCCGACCATGCAGACCTCATCGTCCCGATTGACCGGGTCCATACAGGACCCCGAGGCTGTCCTGCAGCAGTCGAGACCCGCCTAGGGTGGACACTACAAGGCCCCCTCGCTAAATCTCTCAACCGAACAGCAGCCACTAGCTGCCTCCACTCCAGAGCGACAGAAGGAGACACCACACTCCTGCAGCATGTCGAGAAGAAAATTGACTGGCGACGTCGTGCGCTGCTCCGCGCCTCCCTGATCAAAGACGGCTTTGATCTCCGGCAGCGGGCCAGCAGCGACCCCCCAGTATTGCGCAACCTCAACCCAGAGGTCGCAGAGGACCCAGCAGCAGATGAAGAGGTCCGACACAGTGTGAAGAACAGTTTCTACGTGGACAACTGTTTACAAAGCGTTTCGACTCAAGAAGAAGCCGAGGCTCTCCTAATCAAGCTACGCGCCTCCCTGATCAAAGGCGGCTTTGATCTCAGGCAGTGGGCCAGCAGTGACCCGCACGTATTGCGCAGCCTCTCCCCCGCGGACAAGGCTGCCAGCAGCGAGACCTGGATGGCGACCATCCCAGGAGAAGCCCAAGAAATGACACTAGAATTAGTCTGGCGCTTCAAAACAGACTCGCTCCACTATAGACACAAACCCCTGACCACGGAGCAGGGAAGGTCGACGGCGATACCGACCACCAGACGGAGTGTGTACAGAACACTCGCCAGACAATATGACCCGTTGGGATGTATTCTACCTTACACCACCAGGGCAAAGATGATTGTACGAGCACTATGGGACAAGGACCAGGGCTGGGACGACCCAATACCCGCACACCTTGCCTCCACATGGAGAGAGTGGGAGACGGAGCTCCGCTCACTCCCAGGCGTCAATATACGCCGCAGCTACTTCCCACCCACAGTGAGGCCAGAGACATGCAAGATGGATCTACACGTCTTCAGTGACGCCTCCGAAGTAGCCTATGGATCGGTGGCCTACTTGCGTGCCCAAGAGAAGGGAGGAGAGATACACACTGCTTTCATCCTGGCTCGCTCAAGAATAGCCCCACGAAAGCAACAATCTATCCCGCGTCTAGAGCTCTGCGCAGCCCTAGCAGGAGCGCATCTAGCCACGTTAATCCAACGTGAACTCACCATTCCGGTGCACAGAACAATCTTGTGGTCAGACTCCACGACAGTACTCACATGGATCAAGTCTGATTCATGCAGATACAAGGTCTTCGTGGGAGTCAGAGTCACCGAGATTCAAGAGTTAACAGAAGCAGCGAGCTGGCGGTATGTGGACACCAAACACAACCCAGCTGACGTCATCACCCGGGGAATGTCCCTGGATGACCTCACCCGTCGCAACATCTACAGTGACGGACCGGAATTCCTCAAGCTCCCGGAAGAAGAGTGGCCTACGCCCACCCCACGGGAAGCAAGTAAAGAGGAGGCTGAGAACAAGAAACCTATGTTCTGTGGACTGAGCACAGTCGCCTCCACAGACCCCAACATAGATGACTGCATTACCCTACAGAGTGCACAGCTAAAGACATTCCTGTGGCACCACCCAGAGATTCAGTCCACCACTGACATTTCAGCAGCTGACTACGAAGAAGCAGAACTTCTTCTACTACAACGAGCCCAGAGAGACTCGTTCCCTGATGAGCTAGACTGTCTACAGGGAGGAAAGCCCGTCCCATCAGACAGCAGACTGCTCCACCTGGCACCCGAGAGTGACGCCCATAATCTCATCAGAGTGGGTGGTCGTCTGCGGAGAGCCCCCGATCTACCGGATGACGTTAAGTACCCGATAGTCTTGAACAGCCGACACAAGGTCACAGAGCTGATCATAAAGAAATACGACGAGGATGTACACCACGCAGGAGCAGAGAGAGTCTTCGCGGAGATCAGACGTCGCTATTGGATACTTCAAGGAAGAGAAGCGGTGCGACGCTTCCAGCGAACCTGTCTAGACTGCCGAAAGTGGCGCGCGCAGCCCAGCATACCCCGGATGGCTGACATACCTCCCTGTCGCCTCCGACTCGGCGACAAGCCATTCCACTCCACAGGCATGGACTGTTTTGGCCCGTTGTATATAAAGAGAGGAAGAGGAACCGAGAAGCGGTGGGGTATTGTATTCAAATGCATGACCACCAGAGCGATACATATCGAACTCCTTCCGACCATGAGCACAGACTCATTCCTTATGGCCTTCCGAAGATTCACATCACGGAAAGGAAAACCGTCTACATTGTTGTCTGATCACGGGACAAACTTCAAAGGCGGAGAAAGAGAGCTGAGAGAGAGCTTCCAAGCTATGGGCCCAGAACTTAAGACCCACCTCGCTCCATCCCAGATTGACTTCCAGTTTAATCCCCCGAACGCACCCCACTTCGGTGGAACCTGGGAACGAGAAGTACGTTCTATAAAGACAGCCCTGTACGCCGTGCTTGGGGCCCAGACTGTGGCGGAAGAAGTCCTAATGACAGTCCTCACGGAGATCGAGGGAGTATTGAACTCAAAACCCCTCGGTTACGTCTCCAGTGATATAGCAGATGTCGACCCAGTCACCCCCAACACACTCTTAATGGTGCGGCTGGACCCCGCGCTACCCCAGACAATGTACAGGCCTGAAGAAGCGAACGGCCGAAGAATGTGGAGGTACAGTCAAGTACTAGCTGACAAGTTTTGGAGCAGCTTCCTACTCCACTACCTACCGTCTCTACAGACCCGCCAGAAGTGGGTAAAAGAGAGAGACAATTTGACAGAAGGAACAGTCGTCATGATTATCGACCAGTCACTACCCAGAGCTATGTGGCCGGCTGGCCGCGTAAGCAAAGTGATCACCGGTGCCGATGGCAAGGTCCGAGCAGCTGAAGTGCTCGTCCAAGGGCGAACTTACACACGACCCGTGGCGAGGCTAATAGAACTCCCCCGACTCCCAGACACTATCGATGATGACCATGACCCCATGACTTTGTGAGTTGACTGACCCTTACAGCGGACCTTGAGTGGTAGACAGTGCGGTTAATCTGTCTCTGCTTAGCTAATTAGGTGGGACTAATTAGGGGGCGGCTGTTGTGAAGGATCAGATTAAACCGAATATATATATTTATTTATGGATATATATTTAATAGTATTTGTATATCGTTTGATATCCCCTGTATATTCCTTGTACAATATGCACTGAATATCCCTTTAGTCTACTAACAGCCCATAATAGTTTCATTCTACCATTGGACGAGAACCTGGCGCCAGCAGCCATGCCCCTTGGTTCAAGTTCAATCGTGCCGACAAACATGTCGTTACAAGCCCGGTTCCGCGTAGGAATACGTCTGGCGAAATACGAATGGTACTATTTGTTCACAGCGCATATATATATGGCGCAAGTAAAGTAGAACTTTCTTTTAGTCCATTAGTCCTTTACCCTCCAACCTAGTAACAGACGCGAAGCCTCACCCACGACGCACGTGTGGTGCAGTATGGCCTACTTGGCCTCAGAATAGGCATTGAGACATCGTGTGGATTAATAGTTGAATTGTCATAGTTTGGCACTATACCGTCGAGTGGGACGTATTTCTATTAAGTTAATAATAGTCTATTATGTATGGTGCATCGTTCGGTTAGAGTTATAAAGTGAGCAGTACCCCCATCGTTCCTGTCGTTATCTGGAGTCTTAACCAGGCTGGGCAGACCACGTGTGGTGCTTGCATCCGAGGAGCTCCGGGCCAGGACGAGTGGACCTGTACATTGGATTACTTTACCCGGACGACGGCGAGCCTTCCACGGCTTGGATTATCTACATGCTTTGGGTGCTTTGATTATTCCATGGATAACGGCCAACACTGCTGAGTGTTGGAACTACCCCCCGGAGAGGAGTCCAGGTGAGACGGCGCTCTACCCCGAGTGAGGTCGCCTCACGTCTCTTCGTTGTGGACCGGCAGCTACCGTCCACCAGAGGGTCCAGCTGTATTCATCTGTGGACCGAGGTTCTGTGGGCACCGTGTTCAGCACTCTGAATTCTCCCAAGAAATCGTCGGCCAGATGGGATACCGCCAGCGGCTCTCCTAACCCCCCCTACTGTCTTACAACCAGCGGGACCCCCCCCCCTTTAGTGTATCCAGCTATAATCATTTAAGTACCATCGCTATAGTTCCCTAAAGAACCAGGTTGTATACTTGCTCCCTGCGTAACCAGAGATTGGACATTCAATGTTGATTTACCTACGAATACTCATTTG
Source organism: Notolepis coatsorum (assembly GCF_963971535.1). Classification (NCBI taxonomy): domain Eukaryota; kingdom Metazoa; phylum Chordata; class Actinopteri; order Aulopiformes; family Paralepididae; genus Notolepis; species Notolepis coatsorum. Next base: position 186,816,237 of record NC_140165.1, read on the forward strand.
CCTTACAAGTGCATTTCAAATCATAAATGTCATTAAGTGAACGTTGTATATACCCTTTGCTATATAAAATATTCGATTTATACATTTGTGTGGACTTCGTTTCATCAGGTGGGAAAGTGTTCATCATATCTATATCATGTACTGGATGGCCAGAAGTTAAAGTACAAGCGGTAGTGGTTTAATAATACCATACTTATCAATACAGTCAGGGAATTGTACCCCTCAGTTACACTGACCGTTTAACGCATAATTGAAAAGATCCCTTCTCTGTTCTGCTCTGTCATTGGCTAAGAGTTCCTCTGGGCGTAATGAGCCTTAACAAGCCTTAATGAGCTCTGTTAAACATGGTAATGATGCAACCCCCAACAGTCCTGGAGGAGGGTGTGTGTGTGGGTGGGTGGGTGGGTGGGTGGGTACCTGACTGAGGCTATTATTCTGAACACTGTGGTTCTGTACATTTCTACTGTGGTGGAAACCGGATTCATTGATTATATCGTAGACAGATCTTCTGCCTTCAAGCATGAAAATATGTTTTATAGTAAAAACAATTCATACAAATACATGTGGGTTAAATTAGTTTTGGCTAAAAGGAGTGCTCTCCTCTGGCCAGCTAGGAAACACACTGAAGAATAGACGGTGACAAGATATTAAGTAGAGAGAAAGAGAGAGAAATTCTGGATAATAACACAAATATTATCTGTTTATTGAGCTTATTGCAATAATGTTATACCAGATGTTTATTACAATTTGCGAATGTACAAACACAACCATTGTTTGTATCTTTTAGATAACGCTATGGTAGCTCTAAAGCAACAAATGTTATTCCAGTCATTGTTTATTTTCCTGCATCACAAGGTAAACACAGGGGATTTCAGAACTACAAAATACTTTAGTTTGAGCTAGATTTCTGTTTCGGTGGTATCAACATTCATATCTTCATATGTATTCAAATTCATGTTTTTCAAATTCATGTTAACCCATTCTCTGCCACCACTTTGATCATCCTAAACCATCCTCTGCCAGCGCTATTTGTCTATGGAGATGTTCACCTTCTTTGCAGGGCTATAACTTTTTAAATTGTATTGCTAAATTGACATTACTATGGCCCATTCAACATCAATTATCTATCGTTCAGGATGTAGGAACGTTTAACTTTTTCATTCACACATTCATACTAAAATACCGAGTATAAATATGTTTTTATCGTTTTCTGCAGTATTTCATAGAACGTGAGATATAGGCATAAATGCATATATTAGATTATCAAATGCAGTTTGATACCGATCCATGCTATATTAAAAATTTCAACTGTACATGGTCCTAAACGTCATGACTGATCATCTGCGGGTGAACGGAGGGGGGGGGGGGGGGGGGGGGGGTCGTTTATAATTCAATGACCGACGTTAAATGATTCATGTAGTATGGGTGATATATTGATCAGAGCAGTTTGTATCGAAAATGATAAAGAAAAACGCTGAAACTCACGTCAGTCTCCTCGTAGCGTTGGGCGATGAGAGTGGAGCAAACAGATCCCAATTATGTGATGTTGATCGATGCGATCCATTTCCGGTTTGTATATTACTAATACACGTCCAAATCATGTTGATTATTGAGTTATGGCAAAGATCCATATCCACGGTCTCTGTATTGAGCCCCGGGACGATAAACGAGTGGCCGGACGAAATTAGGGGACGGACCGAGCTCCCAACGGGCACTTCCGGTTTGGCAACTCGCCGATCGGCCACCAGGTGGCGGTATTGAAGCGTTGCAGAGTTGTGATGGCTCAGACAGCATCAGCCAAGACTCCGTGGGTGAAATATGAATACTTAAACCCTTTTGCTCTTTGGGGAGCATAGGTCATTCATGAAATCTCTCCAGCTGGTTCGGTGTTGGGCGATTTTCTCTGCTTCCTTCCATGATGTGAAATATGAATACCATGACAAAATATTGATCTCAAACACGCCTTACGCCGTGATTGGCAGACAACGCATGGCGGAGAAACCCGCCTTAACACGTGATTGGCGGAGAATGGGTTAATGTTAATATATAGATAATACAACTCTATTATTATGACAAAAGTAAACATGCAATACAATTTACATGTTGAAAACATGTACACATGCACGACTAAATAAATGTATGATCTCTCCCTCTCTCTTTCTCTCTCTCCATCTCTCTATATCTGTCTTTGTCTCTCTCTCTCTCTCTCTCTCTCTCTCTCTCTCTCTCTCTCTCCCTGTCTATATTTCTCTCCGTGTCTCTCTCTTCTCTCTCTCTCTCTCTCTCTCTCTCTCTCTCTCTCTCTCTCTCTCTCTCTCTCTCTCTCTCTCTCTCTCTCTGTGTCTCTCTCCATCTCTGTGTATCTCTCTCTCTCTCTCTCTCTCTCTCTCTCTGTGTGTCTCTCTCTAGGTATCTGTGTTGTGACACTCAGTCAGAGCTGAAGGAGTGGTTTGCTACCTTTCTCAGTATCCAGGTGAGATCACACACACACACACACACACACACACACACACACACACACACACACACACACACACACACACACACACACACACACACACACACACACACACACACACACACACACACACACACACACACACACACATACATATTTGTCTATACTTGAGAGGACCATCCATTGTCGTATGGAAAACCAGTACGGCCCACCATCAGATGGTGATATCTAGGCAGAGCGCCACTGTGTCAATGGAGCTCATAACATAAAAAAGAATGTCTCTAAATAATATTAATATCTGTGTCCGTCTCATTATTTGCGCTTTCCCCAATTCATACATACATTTACATAGTATCTACATGTATTTATATAGTATCTACATGGTATCTACATGTATTCATATAGTATCTACATGTTATCTACATGGTATCCATGTGTATTTATATAATATCTACATGGTATCTACATGGTATCCACATGGTGTTTACAACATGGTTACTACATGTATATATATGGTATCTACATGGTATCTACTACATGGTGTTTACTATACTTCGAAGCTTCGTTCGATGGGCACGGGATTCGAACGGGAAAATTTTATTTGAATATATAAAAGAAATAATAATAATAATAATTCCAATTATTTTAAATTAAACAAGCAATGCTGTTTGTTATTTAACACTTTGGGTGCCACGCCTCTTCCGGGAAGTTATCGCCTCATGCCAACAATTAGACCCATGTAATCGATCACCTTGTTTGTAGAGCTATAACCATATTCTATATTATAGCTATGGATACAGTACTATAGTCATTTGACACTGGGTTTCTTCCGGTCAAGATGCAAAAAATAAAAAAAAATTCCATCCATACGTTCCTGTTTTATACCGTGGTGAATATAAGTATGGTTTTAGAGCGGTCTATCGTAATCCATGAAATGCTGAGTTATAGTCTTACACGTCGATTACATTGTAGACGCTAGCGTTCCTCGCCTGAACCCGCTATTGTTCCGGATTCAAATCCACATTATCGGTATTATGTTCCATCATGAATGCATGAAAGGGGGGGGGGGTCGTTTCTGATAATTTGAGCGTCAGTAACGATATTCGCATTGAACACTAGAAACTGTTACCAGCCCGATCGCTGTGAAAGCATTGCAGGATCAAGCTAGAATTTACGTCAAACCGCTCTTACCTTTGGCCGAAAGTAATCCAAAAAGAATATTCTAGTGATGCACAATATATCGGCCGCCGATATAATATCGGCCGATATGGCCGTTTTTTTACACAACGGTATCGGTCCGATATCAAGATAGGACCGATATTAAAAAAATAAAAATAAAAAATTTAATCTTTTTTTTCTTCTTTTTACATGTTTTGGCCTTAAATAGTTTCAAAATATCAGTCATTTCTGAAAATAAGTTACAAAAGTAAAAAAAATTATGCGTTTTGGAAAATAGCTCTTTATTTGATTATCATAAAAAAGTGTTTTCTATACAGAGATATCGACATCGGTAAATATCGGTATCGGCCAGAACAGCAATATTAATATCGGTTATCGGTATCGGCCACAATTTTCACATCGGTGCATCACTAGAATATTCCAATTTCTTGATCGCTATCTGGTAGATCCAATCCCCATTTGCTTGACGTTATAAACTACCATAACATACGGATCAAGCATATTTGACGGGCTTCGATGTAACCGGCTGAACTGTGCGCCTCCCAGAGAACAATTTTTTTTATCTGAGACCTGGGGTCATTCCACAGCCCAGGATACAATGTTAGAAATGTAGCTCGATACCGTCGCCTGGTAGGATGCGGCCGGTACTGCACCTTCGGATTCCCACTATGCATTTTTCAGCCAACACACAGCACCCTGAGATTGAATAGGGTATTAAAATCGAAAAAAGGAAAAACAACCCAGAAACGAGAATCTTCGTTCAGTTGGGGCACAGGAACAAGAATTCTTGTTTTTGGAAATTAATGTGTTAAGATGAGGTCGGACTCGGCACGGACAGATTTGTGTTCATTGTGCTGCTTTTATAAAGCCTCAAATGATGGCTTACAATATTTCATAAAAGCAAAGTGTTTTGTTTGTCTAAGATTTAAAAAGGTTTAAACTTTACAGCACTGAACATTTTCTATTGTATTTTTTATAGCGTCCCGACCCATATAAAAACATGTCTTAATAACAAAATTAAGTCGAATTCTGCCTTTGTCTCTATTAACTACATATATATATTTATATAAATGTTTGCTTTATAGACGAACTTACTTACTTACTTACTTACTTACTTACTTATCCTCTTCGTCCCGGTTGGGGCATAAGGCCCCATAGACGAAGGTTGCAACATAATTATGTAATGTAATGTTGTTGGCTGTGTAACGGAGAGCAGCTCATTATTAATTAAATTAATTAATCCAATCCAATCCACTTTATTTATAGAGCACATTTAAAAAAATTAAAAAAAAATTGAGCAAAGTGCTGTATAAGTCCCACAACATAAGATAAACAAATACAAAAAATTATAATTAAAAACATTTTATTAAATTTTTTTTATCTCAAATTCAAATCGAATCTCGGCCCCGAAGCTTCGATGGCCAAAAAAAAGCTTCGAAGGTCAGCCCTAGTGTTTACATTATATCTACATGGTTACTACATGTATCTTCTGGTATCTACATGGTGTTTACATGGTTACTACATGCATTTTCTGGTATCTACATGGTGTTTACATGATATCTACATGGTTACTACATGTATCTTCTGGTATCTACATGGTGTTTACATGATATCTACATGGCTACTACATGTATCTTCTGGTATCTACATGGTGTTTACAGGATATCTACATGGTTACTACATGTATCTTCTGGTATCTACATGGTTACTATATGTATCTATATGGTAGCTACATAGTATCCACATGTGTCTATATGGTATCCACATTGTATCTACATGGTGTTTACATGGTATCTACGTGTATCTATATGGTATCTACATATTGTTTGCTATGTATCTACATGGTCTCTACATGGTATCTATCTACATGTATCTCCATGGTCTCTCTCTCCAGTACAACGGTAATGTGTGGCCTGCAGACGGGGTTCAGCAGCAGAGCCGCGTGAGCCGCGTGATGGACAGTCGCCATGGTAACGTGTCGCTGATACCGCTGAGGGGCAGTGAGAATGAGATGAGGAACAGTGTAGCCGCTTTCAGCCAAGACCAGCTGGCCGTGAGTTCAATCCACCAATCACTGGGGCTGATCTAAGACAAGTGGCCTATCATGCTGCTCGATCCAGAGCTTCTGGCCAATCAGAGGCATCCATGCTGACCAGGTGGTCCAACCCTTAGCAAGAAGCAATGTGAAGTTGTCCCCGATTGGTCTATTCGTTTAATAATTTTAAAGAATAAATGTATCAATTATATTTTCATATTGACTGGGGGAGCATTCCTCTCAACCAGTCCAACTATCGAGCATCCGGTGAAATAAAATAAAATGATAGATTATATTTAAATGATGATCTCTTCTTAAAGGGGAACTCCACCCAGATTAAGAATTCCAATCTGTTATTTCCATGGCCTAGGAAAGTTCAATCAATATTTATGAGCTACTCTCTCCCAAAGCCAGAAACCAGAGAAATAAGACTCAAACTTGTGATGTCATCAGGTATAAAGTCTGGAGCTGCTCCGTTGACAATGAATGAGAGACTGATTTTTTTAGACCCACAGAATGTTTTTTTTTCTTTTTTTTCTATAGTTGTGTTCTCAGTTCTGAAACAGAAGATGTACCCATTATACTTAGAACATTCTCCTGGGTGCTCTCATAGCCCTTTCACACCGGCAGGGCTCTGGTTCAAGCTCTGGCTCCGTTCATGGTTCAACCTTACCATTTATAAAAAAATAATAATAATTTTATTTTCTTTAAAAAACATTTTCTTTACCTCCTATAATAGTGGGGGTTGCGGTTCTCTGACACCGTTATTTCAGGGGTCGCGGCCTGAAAACTTTGGGAACCCCTGGACTAATCCATAGTTTACACTTGTCAAGAGCCAATTGCGCAGTCGTTCAGTATTGGCATTAATAAATGGGATCTTATGCTAATATGTCATGTTCTACAGTAGGACTTACTACTATGATACCCAATTAAACAAGTCATTAGAATAATGGAAGCCTACTTTGCTGGAACGCTTCATTTGGCACGTATACAGTATGTGTGTGTGTGTTTGTGTGTGTGTGCTTGCACAGTGAGGCTGCCTCACTAAGCCTTTCTCCACGCATATTTATTTCTGGAGCATTTATTTATCCACTCTGGTTGGATGCTGTATTGTACTTGTGTTGTATAATAACAATAACAATACATTTTAATCTAATCTCAATTTGAGATCAGTCGCAAATCGCCTCCTGTTGAATGGATCGATTGAGTGCAATGCCGAACCTCTGCCGTTTTCGCCTGTCTTGACAGCCTAGTATATGACACGGCTACTGATGATGTCATGGTTCGCAAGGAAAAACCAAAACATTTTCGGTTCCAGCTGAGCACCGACTTTTCATGTTCCGAACCAATTATTTTGGGTCTGAACGTGCCGGCCGGTTCAAGATTAGGTTCGGGAACCGGCACGGAGCCCTGCCGGTGTGAAAGGGCTATCAGTGTCTCAGAACATTCTCCTGGGTGCTCTCAGTGTCTCAGAACATTCTCCTTGGGGCTCTCAGTGTCATCTTCACCATCTTTCCCAATTCATTGTCTATGGAGCAGCTCCAGACTTTATACCTGATGTCATCACATACTTGAGTTTTAGCAGTCATAGTTTATGGATTTGGGAAAGGGTTGTTCATGTTCACTAATATTTTTGGACCGTCTTAGATCAAATAACATGTATGAATTTTGAAAATAGGTGCAGTTCTCCTTTTAAGAAGGATTTGTGATGTAGACATGAATTGTCTTCAGTCTTCAGAAGCAGCTGTTGTCATGGTTTCATTACAGCGACGCCTAGCAACCAAACTCTCTCGTTTCTCAGTAACAGAGATGGACATTTTACCTGTTGGCTAGTATTTAATAGTACAGACATTTTGTACTTATTATCTGGGTCATGGGAGACAGCTGAGGGACAGAACAGAGATAAGACAGAGACACACTGTCCACAGCTAGCGGCTAAACCTGCCCTGCAGGAGACCAATGAGAGAGTTGGAGGACAACACCAAGTGCGTGGGGTTTTACCACCGGATAGGATGGATGACCTCTGTCACGTGATTCACCTTGATTTGTTCATCATCACCTGGGAAGCATTAAAGGTGCTATAAATAATAAATATTTGTATGTAGAGTAATCATTTCTAGGTGCAGAATAAAAATATTGCCCCCCCCCCCCCCCAAAATTGTTGATAAATTAATTTATCATTTAAAAAAAAATTGCGGGTCCAAAATTAATGTTGTTCTTTACATGCATGTATCCCCTCCCTACTTCCCATTTCCCCATGTGGAATGCACCTAATTGGATAAATGACACACTGGTGTTCTAGTGCAACACCTAGTGCCTGAATATTATCTATAGCAGAGGATCAGAGATGTGATGACTCAACTGACCGATCCTTCTTTCAATACTTCATGTCCTCTCCTACTCCTCCCAAAGCATTCCCCATTCAATTAGTATCACTAGTACCATTAGCTTGTGACTAGTCATAACCATTGTTTTCAATGAGAAATGCTAACAACACTCACAAGCCTGTTTTGTTAACATTCCTGAGAGGAGAGGGGAGAAGAGGTGATGATGCTGAGATTGTTCCTAGTTGTGTGCGTGTGTGCGTGTGTGTGTGTGTGTGTGTGTGTGTGTGTGTGTGTGTGTGTGTGTGTGTGTGTGTGTGCGCGCGCGTGTGTGTGTGTGTGTGTGTGTGTGTGTGATTGCTTACAATTTACATTTTCATTTGGTGTACATCAGGGGTGTCCAGAACCAGAGTAATCTGAAGATATATTTTAAAATGTAATAATTTGGTATCTTATTACTGGATCTTGTAAATCTTTCTACCTTTAATGTGTGTTTGTGGAACAGTCATATGCATGATGACAGCTGTGAAACCTGAAATCCCAGTCATGTCTGGTGTGACAGCTGTAGTTGAGAAGCGTCTGCACCACGTGATGAAACGCTTACCCAAGCTTTGGGTCTAAACAAGCCTGCTAGTCTCAGCATTACTTCAGTTATGCTGAAGTAATGTATTATAGCATAGCGTTGGCTATTTGTTCAACAGCATCCCAGACCATAGATACGTGAGCATAATATCACGTAGCATCATAGCATCATATCTAATGTGAGCTCTTTTCTGGTTTACATGGACATCGTCACTTTTTTACCTCTAGCTGCAAAGCTGTAACTCGTCCCCTAGAATGTTTATTATAATCCCTTACCCTAACCACTCTCACCGCCTAGAAATAAAAAAATAAGTCTACTAATGTCCTTCAGAGCTATGGGATGTAGACATTACCCTCATGGACTAACATCTTCCAGTTACAAGCTTTTCCGGCCGATTTTGGCGTTCTCGAATGGTTCCTTTTTGGGGATTCACTCGTAGCTAAGAGCAGCATTTATGAGTTTGGAAAGGCAGTTGTAAGTAGGACAGACTGGTGTGCGCCCGTGTTCTTAACACTTTCTGCGCCAACAACGAGTTTAGTCGTTATTGGCCGCCACCCGTTGAGCGCCAATAACGAGTTAACTCGTTTTTAGATAGTTTTTTCTGTTATTCGATCTTAATATCACTATTACACTCACAGACCTATATGTTATGAGTGAAAGCCATCTAGAGACTCAAAAAGTGCAGTACCGGCCAAAACCTGCTAGTATCGAGAACGCTTGAAACCCTGCTCCAGACCGTGTGTTACATCTAAAACCCTCCGGGCACATCATTTCTGTTCAGCCAAGTCTAGTGGTTCACACGATCACTTGGAAATGCGTCCAATGCCCCTCAATGGATAAGTTGTGCCACATTATGTCCGGGACCAGATGGACATCAATACTGGAAATCGCAATCAGACAGTTGGAATATTCTTTTTGGAATAAGCCAGATCTAAGGTAAGGAACATCTGACGTCAATTCCAGCTTGATCCTGCAATGATTTAATACTGATCAGCCCAATCAGCGTGTGTGGTGTTCAAAATGAAAGCCGGTACTGGCGATCAAAGAAGAAGAAAAAACGACCCCCCCCCCCCCCCCTTGATGCATTCATGGTGAAACATAATACCTATTATATACATTTGATTTGGGAATAGTAGCGTGTCCAGGCGAAAAACACCAACGACTTTAGTAGAATTCACATAGCGCCCCATTACACAGCTTTCTGGAATTAGCCGGGATCATTCTGAAACTATACAATATTCACCACGAGATAACGCGCAAACGTATTCATGAACATTTTTATTCTTTTTTGGATCTTGGACAGGAGATAGTTACTGTCAAATGACCATAGTATTGTATACATATGTAGCAGGGTGGATTATCCCTGCTTCGTGGGAACGGGTGTGCACAGTCACTGGGTAGCAAGACACAGTAGAACTCTGGCTAGCTGCACCTCCGTCTTTGGGTCCGGAGCGTCAACTGGAGGCTGGCAGTGGGAGTGTATGGGGCCCGGGATTTACGAACCTGGTCCGGTACTCTGGTCTTCCTCTCCCGTCCAGGGCGGTCAGCAGTACTCCCCAACACGCTCTCACTTCCCCCCAGTTACTCCTCTAGCACCCTCCCACACCTAGTGACTGGATTGTAAATAAATAACTTGGTTCCCCCCGCAAGCAGTACCCTCCCTCGTAAACCCTAGGAACCTTACAGTAGGAAAGGGAAGGTTGAATAGGAAGGGATTAATAGTATATATGTTACCCGCATCAAAAAGGGTTAGGATTAGGCTCAGTAAAAGACACACACACCGTGCTCCCATTCAGTTTGTTATTATTGCACCATTGTTATCGTTACACAATAGTTACAGTCTGGTATTCATGCAATTACGCCCTAGGCACCAAGTGCTCTCGCTGTAAACAGACTAAGTGCTGCCCACGTCTGGGCTAGACACAGTACCAATACCTTCCCTAAGGGTTTACATATACTGCTCTAGTACTCCCAACTATTGGGGAAGAAGGGAGGACATGGGAAAGGAATAGAAGGGTTCACTGAATGGGAATTTACTATAAATAAACATACACGTTATTACACTTAAATAAAAGGAAAGAAATCAACAAGTGGGCCCACAAAATACCAAACAGAAGTCCTATCTTAATGCCGGCATATATTGTTTGGGGTTCCCCTTATGAACTGTAATAGCAACGCTGACCTCGCCCGCGGGCTGCACCACACTGTGTACGGTGTAAGGCTCCGGAGCATAGACGCTCATTTATACTCATCCAAAATGGCAGCCTCGCCGCGCCACTGTTGTCCGGAAGGCAAGATGGCGTCGAGCACTCTCGGCGCGGACACTAGCAGGCGGAGCTGGAGCAGAGAGGCAGTGCTGGCTGAGAGCGTGTGCGGGACGACGACGACCTCTGCTGGCCGGGACGAACTCTCGTATCCTGCAGGCAGCCTGGTGCAGATCTGGTCGCAGGTAGCCGGGGCAGACTGGTTGCAGGCAGCCAGAGCAGACTGGTTGTAGGTCCACGCGTGTATCTGGGCTCGCACTCTATACCGTCACACTGCTACTGTAACCCGACTATTATGGACTCAGATATGCTGTTAGCCGCACGCTACTTATACCGCCACACTACTACTGTAACCCGACTATTATGAACGTTAGTGCTTTGTTCTGTACTGTATAGATAGAATATAGATATAGCTTGGCAAACAACGTGACGCACAGTGAAAATAGGTTCTAGATAGCGGGCGCTCTAGCTACGAGGATAAGACTAATCCCCGGCGTTGAATGTGTTAAGGGCTTAATTTGGGAGAAATAATTTGTGATTGCGTTCACGTCGATTCTACAGACATCCTCGGAATTAAATTATTATAATAATAATAATAAATATGACGTAACCTGTTCCACCCCACGGGGTCGGTACCGACCCAAAAAAATTACAACTGGTCATAAATCCATATATTTTTTTATATTTCATATAAATTGCGATTTCTTTTTTCAAACGTTTTCAAGTATTAACACAAAAGTATGTAGAATGTATATTATCATCAATACGTTAGTTTAGCAATAGGTTAAAAGTGCCATTAGATAGTTTTAAGTTTTCGATTTTATGAAGTCTATTCCAAGACGGAAACGGAAATGACAATTAGATTTAGAAATTAGTTTCAAAACGGTTGCACTGTGGGGAAAATTAAAAAGTACACTAGATTACAGTAGATTTCATTATCTGTTCTTATGCACGCCTGGTGATACTAAATCCAAATTGAACTCAGGCATTTGAAAGATAATATGTATATATATATAAATGTGCGAATTGGCTATAATAAGGTAATGTATAAGCATCATATTCTATATTCTATAATATTTCAAATTGCATTGGTCCGGATGGGAGAATTCGGTACTGTATCTACAGAACCTTTGGTTTAATCATCTTCCCTTTATTAATTTCCTTAGACTTTTTGTACACGTGATCTCAAGAGGGTACTGAACGAGATCAGTGGCAGTTTTTTAAGTTTGGTCATTAATATCATGGTGTTATTCACTGTCAAAGATGCAAAGAAAACTCATAATTCATATTCTCCTTTGTTTCATCACAATTTAAGCAAGCCTAGTAATAGACACAATATTTCTGACACTGTGAATACATTCCCTGAGATCCATAGATGTACAAGAATATGCAAATAGCCCTTGTAGAAGAGGAGCAATATTCCATTTACCTAGGTATATATTTTAGGCGGATTTTCACATTGTGTGGAACAGGTAATAATTACGTTTTACATTTATAGTGATGTCCGAAAATAAATAAAAGCACTAAACAAACACTGCAAATGACGGTGAATACATACATAAATAAATAAGAACTAAACCCAATCGCAATTATTTATTGTTGGTTTTATTTATTGATTACATTGGTTAGTGTGTACATCGTAAGAGCCAGTGGAGAAACATTCCACTGCACATCTTTCTGTTCACCAGTTGAACCCACACAAATTACAACAGACACAAAGGATAAGTTTATAACTTAAGATAGCTTAATTGCAACGATGCAGCAGCCTGATGCAGGCGGCTTGGTGAGGATGCATACGGAGCGCTCCTGGGCAGCTGTGCTCAGCGCACAGTAACAGGATACAGGATACAGGGAGCTTCACGGGAAACAGGTCTCTGTTCCGCGGACGGCAGGAACAGTACATGAGGTAAACAAACAATGGCGCGACACTGGTAGACAGGCGCGGCATGAATATATACAAGAACTAATTAGAATAACAAGAAACAGCTGGGGGCTAGGACACAAGAATAATAATACAACACTGGGAATACAGGACTAGACGAACATATGAATATGAATACACACACAGGGAACAACAGGGCTAGACTAGGACATATGGACATACTGGGGAGCACACAGGACCGATAGCAAATACACAGGGAGTACAATAGAAAATACACAGGGAGTACAATAGAAATTACAGTCAACAGGCTCCAGACAATATGGAAGAACAAGGGGACTGCCGCCTGCAGTACTGCGAACAGACCGCCAGAAGGTGGCAGAGGATTGTCTATGTTCAGATAGTTCAGAGGGTCCCTGAGGCGACAGTTCAGATTATGACACACACACACACACACAGTCACACACACTATGTATCTGTCTTTCTGTCTGTCTGTCTCTCCCCTCTCTTTCTATCACCCCCCCCCTCTTTCTCAACCTCTCTGTGTTTATCTTTCAGCTCATTAGAGATGTTCGATAGTGAAGCCTAAAATCAGGTAAGAACTTTAACAGACTAAAACTGCATTTATCCTCTATTCATATGTCCTGTTGCTTGGAGTGCCAATATACAAACATACATCATTCTGAGACGTATGCGCTGTCTACACACATAACAACACTGTCTACACACATAACAACACTGTCTACACATATAACAACACTCATTCACAACACAACATTAGTGAAATACCACTGCAGCCATATTGGGTGTACCTAAGGAGATTACTGTGATACACTGAGAAATACGAGGAGAGAGAGACAGATAGGACAGACTGGTGTGCACCCGTGTTCTTAAAGGAACACGCCAACTTTTTGGGAAATTGGCTTATTTGCCATCTACCCTGGAGTTAGACAAGCAGATACATACCCTTTTCTTCTCTGTGCATGCATTAGGCTTAGGGAACAGCTGCACCGTTAGCCTAGCTTAGCGTCATTCACTGGAAGTAGGTGTGTCAGTGTAGCCTAGTTCCCAACAGTCACGAAATACACTCCAAATACAACTCCAAAACATTCCTGTAAACATGTTGTGACCTGTGTATTTACCACGTGGAGAAAAACATTTATAATAATAATTAGACATTTTAGTTTTCTAAGCAGATATAACCTCAAAAGCCCAGTTTTTCAAAAAGCAACAGGGCTTTTGAGGTGAGGAAATCACTGTGCCCAGGCAGCAGTGGTTTGGCAAAAAAATGCTGAGTATATATCTGTTTAGAAAACGAAAATGTTGTGCGGTTAGGTGGCCGAGCGGAGATTGCGTTCGTCACCAGCCCCGGAGCTGAGCTGGATTTGCCTGTTCGAATCCAGCTCACAGCTCCGGGGTTGTCACCAGCTTGGCTGGCCGTCTGCACTGATACAATTGGCTGTATCAGAGGGTGGGAGAAGCTGGCGGGGTGGGTCCGGGTCGTTGTAAACAGCGACTCCTACAGTTCGGTCGGGGCGCCTGCTAAGCGCGGATTGGACGTGAGGGGGATAGTGTGGTCCTCCCACACGCTACGCCCTCTCAATGAGAATCCGCGCTGCCAGGTGAAAAGAAGCGGTGATTGGCTGGACGTGTGTCGGAGGAAGCACGTGGTAGCCTCCACTCTCCCAGATGATCTGACTGTGGGGGGTAAGTGCGCAGCGACCAGGAAGGGACTGGGAATTGGCATACGACTAACATTGGGATGGGGAGAAAATCGGAGGAAAATGGAGGGGGAAAAAGACCAATAAAAAAAAATAAAAAAAAAACGAAAATGTTGAATTATTATTATTATAATTTATTTTTTTCACATGGTAAATGAAAATAAATAAAAGCACTACACAAACAGAGGCGCCAAATAGCATTTTTTTTTCCTATCGCGCCGCCCCAAGCAGAGTCATCACTCAGCGACCCGAGAGACAGGACGCTGCTCGCTCCGCGGTTGCAGCTGGAGGGCTATTGGAGTGACATTTGTGAGGTCTGAGAGGTCTGTCCGCCACATGGCGGCTAACAAAATAGTCATGTAAAATAATTAAAAACTCCGGTGTGTTTTGGTTTTACGACAGTCGTCTTTTTTGCAGCGTCGCGCATCAACTCCTTGTTTACAGACGTCACAGCCACCATGCTGTTTGCACTCGCTGCTATACCGATTTAGCTAACGTGAGCTAATAGCGTCAGCCGGCCACTAAAAAGAAAAACCACCGCGGTTTTCTCAGACGAAAAGGATGAGCAGCACCACCCAACAAAAGAACGTTTCGAGTGGAAGTTTGAAGATAGCGGTGTTTCAAGAGACTGGCTAGGCTACTGCGGGCTGTAGAGTGGTGAGTTAACTTGTTCCGTGTGCCGCAAGTATGTCAAAAAAAATTACGGCAACAACACATTTGTCATTGTCGTGTTAACAGTTACTTCACAGTACAAATACGTGAGTCCCCTGTTGTGGTTGTGAGTCACCTTTATTAGCTTAACTCCGTAGCAACATCACACAGGTGTATCTGTATACAGTCTCCTCTCCACCGTATATTCTCTCCCCACCGTATGTATCTTTTTCTACCACCCCCTCCTCCTAATGTACAGTCTCCTCCCCATCATAATGTATATAATCTCTGTTAGGATCTATGGCTAACATTGATTACTGTATATTTGCATATCATATATGTCACAAATGTAACATTACTATATACCTGTAGTATGTCCCTACTATGCCATAAATGTCATGATGTCAATGTTGTATAATGTCATAAATGTTACTATGAATTGAAAATGGGGGACCCTGATGATGTAAACAAGACGAAAGTCTTTCTCTGGTGTGCATCCCCTTAACAATTGTGTGTATTCAGCTGTACTGTATTGTACCCATTCTGCAATCTGTTAAATATTGATTGATTGATTGATTGAACATTTTATTAACAGATTGCAGAATGGGTACAATACAGTACAGCTCAATACACACAATTGTTAAGGGGATGCATACCAGAGAAATACTTTCATCTTGTTTACATCAGGGTCCCCCATTTTCAATTCATCATAACATACACGACATACAGATAGACAGTACTGCTACAGATACATTTATGACATACCAGATTTACAAATACAGTATTGTTTGTGATACAAAAATAGTCTAAAAAAGAGAGTATATACATTTGACGAAGAAACTGTACATTGGAGGATGTTGGGTAGGTGGGGTGGGGAGACTGTACATTGGAGGTGGTTGGGTGGGGGGAGGGGTAACTGTACATTGGATTATCGACGAAACCTTACTTGGTCCCAAGAAGAGGGTCTCGTGTATTAAATAAAGTATTCATTCATTCACTCTGGATCTGGTAAATCCAGTAGCAATACACACAATTGTTAAGGGGATGCAGACCAGAGAAAGATGTTTGTCTTGTTTACATCATCAGGGTCCCCAATTTTCAATTCATAGTGACATTTATGACATACACAACATACATGACATCATGACATTTATGACATAGGGACATACATGACTTACAGGTATATAGTACTGTTACATTTGTCACATATACGATATGCAAATATACAGTACTGTTACCCAGAGATCCTAACAGTAAATATATACATATGATGAGGAGGAGACTGTACATTAGGAGGGGGTGGGTGGGTGGAAAAAAATATATATACAAACGGTGGGGAAGAGACTGTCCATTGTTGTTGTGGCATAATTGCGAAATGTGTTTAGTCCCTTGTTTGTATGATAACAAGCCATTTAGATCATGGTTCAAAGTAATGGGAAAGGGGTGCTAGCTCGCCATCAATCAGAAGCTAGCCACAAGACTTGCATTCAAGCCTCCCTGCCTGGCACAACAACCACAACAGTAGGGTCTATAGTCACAGTCAGGACAGTAGCTCTACAAGTAGGCTCCCTTAAAACGCTAACGCTATTAAAAAAAAACGCAGTGGAGGTTAAAATAAGAATATGACTTGGCCTGAAAAAAAGTTCAGTCAGGAGATTTTTTTTTGCTTTAATCCCTGGCTATAGCTCTATAGTGGAATAGACTGTATTAATATTCTATATACCATCTTGTTCTCTATTGTTATTATTTATTGTTGGTTTGATTTATTTCTTACATTGCTTAGTGTGCACATTGTAAGAGCCAGTGGAGAAACATTCCACTGCTCATCTTACTGTTCACGAGTTGAACCCACACAAATTACAACAGACCCAAAGGATACGTTTAATGAATTCCATATAAATCTATAGTTTATTAGCAACGATGCAGCAGCCTGATGCAGGCGGCTTGGTGAGGATGCATACAGAGCTGCGCGCTCCTGGGCATCTGCACTCAGCGCGCGCACACACACACACACACACACACGCACATGCACACGCACATGCACGCACGCAGGAGGTGGTCTACAATGAGAGCCACGCACACTCATTCCACCGTCGAGCGTAAACATCGGACTGCTGAAAAGACGCTGGATGTGTTTTGAGCAGCTGACACACCTCGGACAACCCTGAGCCCGCTGTTCCTCCTCCAGTGGCCAGCATGAATAGAATAGAATATAAATACTTTATTCATTTGGCACTACAAATCGCTCACAGTAAACATTTAGGTAGACAAACCAAAGTCACGAATAAGAATAAAAATAAGCCTAAGAATAAAGAATAAAATAAGCCTAAGAATAAAATACGGTCCAGGATTTACATTTCCTATGTTATGTATATACATTATAATATAACATTTACAGTAAAAATATACAGAAATCTACAGTAAGTGGACTCTTTCCTGTGTTTTGTGATTATTTTTTTGGACTCTGATTTCACATGAGCCCATTTATTTTTCACTTCAGTCGCTGTGCACTCCTCTCCTGACACCATGTTAAACTCACCTGTTATCTCGTCCCATGTCGCTTTTGTTTGTGTGGCCTTGTACCCGTATTGACACTACTAAATAAGATGTCACGCTAATGTCTACAGTATGACTTGCTACTATAGAGTATTTATACCTGTATCACTGTACATATGAATACTACAACACTGTACACACCTAATTTTAAATGAATTATTTCCTTCTCTGCTTGGTTACCCCACACCCAAGAGTAAAAACTAATTACAAACTGGGCAGATTACTGTAGGTAATCAGTGTTCCTGGCTCCAAGAATCGCAGCTAATTGATTAATCAACGCTAATTTGTTAGGCAAAACACATTTTCCATAATATTCCGGTATGTCCCCTTTAATACTGTATATAATATTAGTTTCTGGTGGCCTTGTTTCATACTGTCTTCCTCTTGACATATTTCTCTACTTCTATCTTCCACAGGGAGACCGCCGCCATCACCTGATGCCAGCACAACACTCCAATGACATTCCTAGACTGTAAGGTGACATCAGCATTCCTCGACCGTAGGGACTTCGAACGACAGGCAGACACTTGGACGGACCCACAGTCACCTACTGCCACCACTTGGGAATATTAGTGAATAATTTAATATAATACTAGGAGAAGATGTGTGCCAGAATATGTGTGCCCATATGAGTGTTCCTTTGTGTTTGTGTATACAGTACACCTGATCCTATATGAGTGTGTCCTTGTGTGTTTGTGTATACAGTTGATCCCATATGAGTGTGTCTTTGTGTGTTTGTGTATAGAGTGTATTTTGTATATTAGGATGACATGTCTATAATAGTTGTCAGCTGAGAGAGAGGAGGCTTCAGGAGTTGTACAGCAGTAGTTGTAGTTTTAACGTGTAGCTGGGAGGAGTTGTTCAACAGCTGTAGTTTTAACATTACATTTCTGGGATACTATGGTGATTAAAGGGGGCATTGCACAGATCTTTAACCTGAATCCTATCATTCTGTTGTGAGGAGGATGTAATCGGACATACAGTCAAACTTACCAACATGTTCTGTCTCTCGAGAGCTCTGCTGCATAGCGAATGTAACGATGCAGCTGAGCTCCCCAGACATCCACTTGGCAATAGGGTTGTGTCGACCAGTGGTTCTCAAAGTGGGGTGTCCCCAGCTAAATTAATAATAGTTTAATTGAATTTCACTATAACTCTATTCACTAGATGTTGCATCACAATGTATAGGAGTGACTACTCTAATCATGATGGAGGATGGAGGAGCTTCGTCGATGGCCTATGTTCCTTTGGGAATTTAAAGGCAAGTAACTCTAATCATAGGTTTCATTCTCTCCTGTTACTGTATTTCCCCTCGTATAGTATAGACAGTTATGGAACTTAGATTTACATTTACCTGATGCTTTTATCCAAAGCGACATACAAATTGTCTACTGAATTCTGTACTAAATTAAACAACTCCTCAAATTGTGGGTCCTTGACATTTTTTTTTAATCAAAGGTGTAGACAGCAAGCTAGATGTTGGTAGCTGTTATTGTGATGGTATCAAAGGTGTTGAGATTCTTTCTATAGGAACCTATATGTTTCACTGAGGAAAATAAATTGAGCAACTTTTGATTATGTTTAGAAATGGCAGTGATATTTTGGCCTCCATTTTGAGGTCATGTACATAAACAATATGTTGATGCTTATGATCACCCCCAACCCACTCCTTTGTCTCCCAACTCCTCCCCTTCTCTCCTGCACCTCCACCCCTCCCCTATATTATATATTCTCTCTCTCTCTCTCTCTCTCTCTCCTCTCCTCTCTCTCTCTCTCTCTCTCTCTCTCTCTCTCTCTCTCTCTCTCTCTCTCTCTCTCTCTCTCTCTCTCTCTCTCTCTCTCTCTCTCTCTCTCTCTCTCTCTCTCTCT
Organism: Notolepis coatsorum; assembly: GCF_963971535.1. NCBI lineage: Eukaryota > Metazoa > Chordata > Actinopteri > Aulopiformes > Paralepididae > Notolepis > Notolepis coatsorum. The sequence goes on from NC_140165.1 coordinate 186,835,756, forward strand.
CTCTCTCTCTCTCTCTCTCTCTCTCTCTCTCTCTCTCTCTCTCTCTCTCTCTCTCTCTCTCTCTCTCTCTTTCAACCATATAGGTTTTATTGGCATGAAATTCTAAGTATTTATTGCCAAATCAAGATGAACATGTTACAAGTCATAATTATCAAGAAAGAACTAAAAAATAAAAGTCAAACAACAGAAAGGTGTCTGTGGAATTCTTTCTCTATCAATACTAAGTATTCTTTCTCAGAAGAAGCTTCTATAATCCAAGATGGTTCCATAACTCCAACCATTTTGGAATAATTAGATCCAATCAGATGTCAGTATTACTGTGTCTAATGTTTTAATAAAGTTGTTGTGTAGTCTGTAGTGTATTTGTGTATTGTGTGCATTTATGTAGTGTGTGTTCTGTATGTATGTAGTGTAGTCTATTTGTGTAGTGTGTGTGTAGTGTGTTATAAAATCACCCTTCAGCTCTTCTCGCCCTCATGGTAACCCTGTTTTACACACATACTGTACTGTACATACACTTGTTTATGCTGAAGGGTTTCATGACGATGTCGGTGTTAAAATGTTAGCTGCTACACAAACATTCACGCAGCAGGGTCTTGGTTACATGCTGAATGGGTTCATGTCACATTTCAGACAAAATAGAAACATACAGCTTTGTTACCAGGGAAATGTCTTTGTATGTAGTGTGTGTGTGTGGATGTATGTTGTGGCAGACCGGTGGGCGTAGTGGTAGAGGGTAGGGAGGTGTAGTGGTTACGTCATTGCCGTTTTTCCGCGTTCCACCCTCTGTCCAACGCAATGTATTTCCCTATTGCCCATCTCTAAATAGTCTTGTTTTAAAACAAATAAAGCATTAACATTTGCATGGTGTACCTTTCTGTTCGTATTCATCCACAATCTATAGCTCAACATGAATATTCGCAATTAATGATTAAAAAAAATTGCAGAATTTTATTAAAACCAAAAATGCTTAAACAATAATGTTAGTGATAGAAGGGAACTCATTTTGTGCAAAATGGAAAGCTTTTCAATTTCCATGTGGCAGAATTGTTACAATAGCCGATAATCCATTTTCCCAATGATAAATCCCTATACTAGTCCATGGGCCAGAGGCCAAAATGTCACTTGTCGGTGAATAAACATACATATAATTTTTTCAAATATCTATGTCTGTAGATGATATTTTTGTATGATAGCCCTTCCAGAGTGGTAGCTTTATCATAATTATCAAGTCATGAAGTATACCTACCCCCTCAGGAAATTGCATTTCAGATACTGGTGCATATCCTGTTTAGACTCACGTAGAGGACATCTGTCAATGTTTCACAATATTGTGTTTGGTATCATTTTAAAGGGGACTATGTAATCTTTCATTCAAGCTAAGATGTGAATCTTTCTCACCAATATAGAGGTCACTGGAGCTCTTTGAACAGTCAACAACACACATTTTTACACGATTTTCGCCTAAATAATATACTATCTTTTAGCATTGTGTCATCTAGGAGCAACAGAGACACAAAATACAAAATCTACAACACTCTCAGGACCATAAGGATTCAGGAAATGTATAATATGCGGCTGCCTATACTATTTCATTGTTACGGGTCATTGTGAGCCTTAAATTAGAAGGGCATTATTAACTGGGTCAGATAAGGTCACAAACTGGTCTTTATCTTGACTTAATCTCCATTTGATTACTTCAGATGTTGTATCAAATGGTGATTTCTGTGTAGAAATAGAAAACTGTGAGCAAGTGGAAACTGTTTCCCAATAGCCACTAGATGGCACTGTGCCTGACTGTTACTGAAATGCTGCATAAATAGAATGAGAGAGGAAGTACCTGTGTTCTTGATGCTGTCTTCAAACAAGGTAATGTACATTGAAATGATGATCTCAAATAAAATATCCAAAAATGTTTATGAATATGATTTTGGAGAGCATAGGGTGTGGTCTTTGTCACCAATGGTCATTGTTTGTGTTGCATGTTTACAGATAACATTCCACATTGCTAAGGCTGAAGACTGAGGCTAACGTTAACATATTGTGGAAGCATCTTTGTAAGTGTGGTTAATGTAGGCCTACATGATTTATGTTTTAAAGAGTTGAGTTAGCTATTTTTGTATGAACAGAAGAGTAGCCTTTACATTTACATATGTCTATGTTATACATATTTTCATGTCTGGGCATTTTTAGCATGGTGTTATTGTGAAAAATCATAATTTATATTATCCTTTGTTTCATCACAATTTACTCAAGCCTTGTAACAGACACTATTTCTGCCACTGAATACATTCCCTGAGATCCATAGATGTCCCTAGATACCAAGAACATACAAATTTGTGATTTAGCATTGTTTGTTAGTATATACATTTCACAAGGCTACATCTGATCTTATGTTGCAGCCGGCAACCGGTGAACAAGCAAGTAAAAACCCACTACCAAACAACCGCAGGTGAAGTGCATCATCTATTGCTCTGATGATAAACATACAGTAAGTTGGTTTATCGTTGAATATGATTGTGGAGAGCATAGAGTGTGGTCTTTGTCACCAATGGTCATTGTTTGTGTTGCATGTTTACAGATATGTTTACAATATCCGACACTGCAAATGCTGAAGACAGAGGCCAGCTCATTTTGGAATAATTTATGTAAGTTGTTCAAGGTAGGCCTACATGATCTATGTTTTAAAGAATTGACTGTAACTTATATTGGTATGAAAAGAAGAGTTGCCTTTACAATTTCTTTGCTTATTTTTTGTAAATCTGTTATTTGTTTTTATATTATTCTCTTTTAAAGTGATCTGTGATTGATTTCAGTTTATTTAGTGTCTTATCATAATTTCACAAGGCTACATCTGATCTTGTATATTGCAGTTAAAACTGCCTGACTATGGCCACCGGTGAAAAAGCAAGTAGCAACCCACCACCAAAGCAACCACAGAGTGCATCCATTTTTCTGATGATCAAGATAAGCTGGTTTCTCCAAACAATCCTGACTCCTGGAAAACACTGATCAGGGCAGCTCAGATACGAAAACATGCACCAGTTTTGGAACTGGCAAAGGACATTCCTGAAGGACAGATTCCAGCAGTCTACTACCACAGAAATTGTCGCAGTATCTTCACCATGAAGAAAGATCTTGACCATATCCTTGAGGGAAAAAAGGTCAATACCCAGTAGCTTTGCTGAAGAGAAAGAATCGAAAATAACTGCTCGACGTGCCTCAAGTACCTCTAGGTCTAGGACATATCCCGCAGAGTGTATCTTTTGCCAGAAGACTTCCAAATATCTTAAACGACAGAAGACAAGAGAAGCACTGATACAATGTGTCCAATTGCGTGCAGATGCAAAAATCAGGAGTGCAGCCCAAAAGAAAATGGACAGCAGAATCCTTGCCATAGTGAGTAGAGACCTTGTCGCAGCTGAAGGGCACTACCACACGTCATGCTATAAAATATACACTAAAGAGGTCTCCGAAGATGGTGGTGATACTGCTGATGATGCCCAGTATGAAGCTGCTGGGCATCATCAGCTGCTGTGAAACAGTCGTAGAATGAGCTGTTCCTCTTCATCAGGACAGAGATGTTTGGCAATCCACGTGTGATGACAATTACTAGTCTCACTTCTAAACTGGTGTCTTCAATGAAGTCCCACGGAATCTCCCAAGTCAATGAATCAACCACAAAGCACATGAGATGAAAACTGGAGAGTGAATTTGCTGAAGCCTTGCACATCATCTTTGATGCAAAGGGAAAACCCCTCCTCTATCCAGATAACCTGTCCATGAATGAACTTGCCAAAGAAAACCAGTCTCTTAAAAGGGAGCTTCAGACCTTGAAAAGTGCTAGTGCCCAAGATGTCATAGCCAACACAGCCATCAAGCTGAGAGAGGACATCAATAATCAAGATGTTCCTCAAGCCTGGCCACCTGACATCAAACCAGAAGCAGAATGTCCTGTCATTCCAGAATCCCTTAGAGTCTTCCTGTGCTATCTACTCTCTGGCACTAATGATCCTGATCATGCATCCCAGAGAGTTTTGCGGCTCATACAGTCATTTGGCCATGACATGGTACATCGTTTTGCCATTCAGTGTCAAGTCATTGACAGGGAATGTAGAGCTGATAAACATCCTCAACCGACTTGGTCACAGCGTGTCCTACTCACAGATGGAGGAAATCGACACTGCCTTGTGTCTGCAGAAACTCTCAGGATCAGGAAGTGGCATTGCCTTACCAAGTAATATCCATCCTGGTGTATTCACAACTTTAGCCTGGGACAATATTGATCATCTTGAAGAAACTATCAGTGGAGAGGGAACATCTCACAGAGTCAATGGGATTACACTTGCCAGAGAGCTGGAACAGAATGTGTCTCCTGCTGAACAGATCCCAACACCATCCACTTCCATCATTGATGGGATGAGCCTGGTCCAGAAAATGAATGGCAACAACAAAACCTTTGGACAGGTGGCAGAGTCACTCTTCACCCAGGTCCTCCACGAGGGGGCACAGAGTCAGAGGATTGATGTTGTGTTTGATGTTTACCGCCAGACTTCAATCAAAGATGCTGAACGACAAAACCGGGGTGCAGACACTACGGTCCAATACAAGAACCTGGCAGGAGGACACCACGTACAGCAGTGGAGAACTTTCCTGTGCAGTCCTTCCAACAAGACCAGTCTCATCAAGTTTCTGGTGGAAGAGTGGAACCTCCCACAATACAGAAAGAGGCTGCATGGCAAAGTGTTGTACACAACCTGTGAGGAAACCTGCTACAGGTTGACAGATGGTGGGTGTGAAGAAGTAGCATAACTGCAATCAACACATGAAGAAGCTGACACTCGCCTGCTCCTGCATGCATCAGATGCTGCAAACATGGGCTCAAAAGCAGTCATCATCATAGCTGAGGACACTGATGTCATGGTGCTTTGTCTTGCCTTCCAGAAGGACATCACCTGTCCCATCTACATGAAGTGTGGGACCCAGAACCGCACACGATATGTGATCAGCAAACTTGCAAGCTCAGTTGGAGACAGCCTCTGTGACCGCCTAATTGGCTTACACGCCTTCACTGGCTGTGACACTGTCAGTGCATTCGCTGGCCGGGGGAAGCTGAATGCCCTGAAGATGGTGAAGAAGGATACTTCCTACCAAGAAACCTTCAGTGGACTAGGGCAGTCATGGGATGTGAGTGAGGAGCTGTTCCAGATAATTGAGAAGTTTACATGTCACATGTACTCTGCTAACAGCAGCACAGTAGAGGTGAACCAACTGCGCTACCAGCTCTTCTGTACCAAAAGGGGAGAGGTCAAGTCCAGCCAGCTTCCACCATGTAGAGACTGTCTCTTCCTGCATGTTGAACGAGCCAACTATCAGTCAGGCAGCAATCTGGAAGAGCAGTCTGCAGTCTAACCCTGTGGTCCCAAGTCCTACAGAGCATGGATGGAAAGACGATGAGGGCAAGCTGGCAATTTACTGGATGCGCTCCCCACCTGCACCAGATGTAGTCCTGGAATTGCTAAGATGCAAGTGTGTCCGTTCATGTAAAATGCCAAGCTGCACATGCTTATCAAATGGACTGGCATGCACAGATATGTGCAAGTTACAGACATGCAGCAACCAAAAACTGCAGGATGATCCAGAACCTGACTTCGAACTCGAGGAGTCAGAGGATGAGAGAGACGAGCAGTTTGAGTGATTCAATGTACATTTTGTTTATAATGTTGTTCTGTTTAATAGGTTGTTCATAAAACTCTAAGTGGTTCCTTATCTCATTGTGGTGTCCTTTATGTCCTGTATATGTATGATAAAGACAGACCACTTTGTGACATTATCCTAGTTATCTGACCCAGTTAATAATGCCCATCTAATTTAAGGCTCACAATGACCTGTAACAATGAAATAGTATAGGCATATTATACATTTCCTGAATCATTATGGTCCTGAGAGTGTTGTAGATTTAGTATTTTGTGTCCCTGTTGCTCCTAGATGACACAAGGCTAAAAGATAGTATATCGGGGGAGCTCCAGTAGCTCACCACGTACCGCGAGTGCTATTTCAGCGCCGTGGACAACCGTGCTAGTCACGGATCTGGGGCTGAGCGAGTTCGAATCCCGGACTGCAGCCGTGCCTTTCCCAGAGTGTCTTCCCCCCCATCTGAACCCTTTCAGCCTGCTTCTGTCGGTCGAACTTGACCAAGTATAAATGCGATAAACGTATAAAAGAGCCAGGGAAATGGCCAAAGTTTAAAAAAAAAAAGAAAAAAGATAGTACATCATTTAGGCGAAAATCGTGTAAAAGTGTGTGTTGTTGACTGTTCAAAGAGCTCCAGTGACCTCTATATTGGTCAGAAAGATTCACATCTTAGCTTGAATGAAAGATTACACAGTCCCCTTTAAGATGATACCAAACACAATATTGTGAAACATTGACAGATGTCCTCTACATGAGTCTAAAGCAGGATATGCACCAGCATCTGAAATGCGATTTCCTGAGGGGGTGGGTATACTTCATGACTTGATAATTATGATAAAGCTACCACTCTGGAAGGGCTATCATACAAAAATATCATCTACAGACATAGATATTTGAAAAGATTATATGTAAGTTTATTCACCCTGAGTGGCACCGATATCTGGTCTGGCCCATGGACTAGGGTGGACCTCGCGGGTGGTCCAAAGCGATGTCAGACTACACCTCATGGTACCAAAGCACCTCAAAGGCGCTAAAAACTAAATTACAAACATCACAAAACAAACTGGTCAGACTACTGCTTGACCTTACTCCTAGAACCCACCTCACCCCTGCCCACTTTGACAACCTAGGATGGCTTAGAGTAGACGACAGAGTACAGCAACTTGCAATGGGCCTGGTCTACAAGATACACTACACGACTAAGGAACCCATGTACATGTCAAAATACTTCCCAAAGGTCAGTGAATACCATGACCACAACACCAGAGGGAGCTCCACAAATCATGTTAAACCCAGATTTGGCTCAAACAAGGGACTAAACACGTTTCGCAATTATGGCACATCAATGTGGAACGCCCTACTGTTAAAGGGGAACTATCTTATAAATGGCCTTTTTGAGTGTTTAGCATTGTTTCCTAGCTATGTGAACTTATATTAATATTATCTATGTCTCAAAATTCTCATATTGGTGCATTCTTCCAATTCTCCTCTCACAATATTCACCCTCACTGAACTGAGTCATCTGAAAATGTGCGCGATATGTGATGTCAGAAAGACACTGCTGAATGTTAATGTTGAGATACAAGATGAGCTGCACCTGCAGCCCAGGCTCAAAACGGCTCGAGATCTTGAGGTAGAAAAATGCTGTTTTTGAGGACTTGATTATAAATACAAAACAATGAATAAAAAAAATATATATATTACAGAGGTGTTCCATAGACTCACAGGAATTGTGTAAAAGTGCCCAAATAGTGAAAGAAATAGTAAAATAGTTCCCCTTTAAAGCTTTCTTTTAATTGACCTTGAAAGATGAGGAGATGGTGTTAGCAATCAAATATTTATTACAGAGTGAATATTCAATATTACAGAGTATTTACACAAACAGCTGAGAGTGGACACGGTTCTACTTAGCTTTTGGTGGCACAGCAGAAGTGTGTCCAGCCCCTCCCATCACATTGTCATTTATAGTTTTCTGGTTGGTGTTCTGAGCGAATGAGGTGGCTCTCTTCCAAATTAGCAGCACGGTTCAGGGCTTAACAAATGACTATAAGGTAAACAGTTGAAATGGCAAGGATCTAGAATTACGTCTGTCTCCTGGTGGTTCAGAAGGACAGCTGGGGTCATGGTGACACATAGGCCTTTGCTTGTTTTAATACCATATAATAATAACACATTTTAATCGTACAAACATTTGTAGATATTTGTCTATACATTCTTACAATAGATAAATGGATTGATTCATAGATATTATACATAGTGTAGATCCTGACAGCCAAAATCTCTCTGGTCAGCAAAAATAGTCAATAATTGCCAAATTCCCCAGACTCACGCGATGGGTCCGACTCCCCAAAGTTTAAACGTCCTCGTCTGCGGTGCTCTGCAGCCCATGCCAGTACGATCATTCAAACGGCGAGTGATATCGATAGAAATGCCGCTGTGAACGAGCCCCTCCACACGGCGCTGCTGCCCGACCAACCGTCTAACCCCGCCAACAATGCAGACGCTACTCCTGCGGCTTTTCACCATAGAAACCTGGCCATCTACGACGGGGAATGCATCCATGAACAGCCAGAGATCCTACTCATCGGAGATTCCATCACCAGGTTTTTGCAAATACCACACGGCATTACATATTGTTTTTCCGGTTTAAAAGTTACTGACTTACTTGAGTGTACTCCCGAAATCATCGACAGATATCCGTCCGCCCACACCGTTATCATTCATATCGGAGCAAATGACGTAATGGCTAGACAATCCGCTAAACTCCAATCTGACTTTGAATCACTAATACTCACTATTGAAAGCCTGGGTAAAATATGCATTGTGTCTGGCCCCATTCCATCCATAGGTCGTGGATCTGAGCGATTTAGCCGTCTGTTCTGGTTGCACAAATGGCTACAGACCTACTGTACTACTATAGGACTTTGCTATATAAATAACTTTGATCTGCTCTGGTCCAGGAAAGACCATTACAGACCCGATGGCATCCATCCAAACATATCAGGGGTAAATGTGCTAATACATAACGTCATACAAAGTGTAGCATCACTGGCCTGACAACCAACCATATCTAGCTCTGTAGACTATATACAGAAGCAGCCTAAGCTACAAAGAAACACGTTGAGTGTCATCCCGATTCTGATCACCAAAAGACTAATCAATTACTCATTATCACGTCCCATATGTAAATCGAACCTTATCAATATCAGTGTTCAACCACAGACTATCTCACGCCCCACTACAGAACCCGTACAGCTAAAACTAGCACTGTTCAACGTTAGAGCGCTGAAACAAAAATCATTTCTGATAAATGAACTCATAGTAAAACATGGTGTACATTGTATGTTTTTAGTAGAGACATGGCTAGACAACATCACTGGTGTAGCAACACTGATTGAGACCTGCCCTTCCAATTTTAAATTCTATCAATCAAACAGACAGAGTGGGAGGGGAGGCGGAATAGCAGCAATCATCTCCACTCAATTTGTGTGCAGTGATATTGACCTGGGAACATTTTTATCATTTGAATACCTTGCTATTGTATTGAAAACAGAAATGCCAGTAGTATGTGTGACATTGTATCGACCACCAAGGTACTCGCCACTCTTCATACAGGAATTTTCAGAACTCATATCGATCTGCATTACCAGGTATGATAGAATCATTCTTAATGGAGATCTAAACATTCATATCAACAAAAAGGATGACCCCAGGGGTTGTGAATTTCTGAACCTACTGGACAGTTTTGGACTGATGCAACATGTTCACGAGGCCACCCACCAACATGGCAACACTCTGGACCTACTAATAACAACAGGGCTAAACATTGAGAATGTATCAGTAAAACAAATTCCAATTTCTGACCATTATTGTGTGTTCTATGGTACAAGCCTAATATTACATAAGACCAGAAGCGAATTCCTAGTTCACAGAAGGCTTCTGGACGCTAGAGCTGAAGCAAAATTCTCTAGTATGATGAAATCATATGACCAATGCAGTGAATCCTCCTTAAATCAGAAAGTGCAAAACGTCCACAGCACCTTGTCAACAGTGTTAGATACTGTTGCCCCTCTGAAGGTTAAAAAGGTAAAAACTGATAGAATCTCTCCATGGTTAAATAAAACCAATGTTAAAGATAACAAGAGAAAATGTAGGATAGCCGAGCGAAAATGGAGGAAATTCAAACTCACAGCTCACTTTAATTTATACAAAGACGCCATGGGCGCATACAATAAGGCAATACAACTTGCGAGAAAGGAATATTTTTCCAAAATGATCTCAGAAAATATGGTAACTCCAGGGTACTTTTTTCCACCATCGACCGGCTGATTAACATACCACCCCCCCATATACCGCAGCAATCAGCCACAAAATGTGAAGAGTTCGCAGTTTTCTTTAATGAAAAAATATCATTGATTAGAGCAAGCATTACCTCTGATATAGATCTGGCTGTGAGTGAAAACCCACCTGAGATAACTATGGGGGAATTCACATGTATTACATTACCTGACCTCTGTAAGATTGTCTCTGAGTGTAATTCCGCCACCTCCTGCCTCGATCCTATACCAACAGCATTTCTCAAGCGGGTGTTCGATAGTGTCTCAAATCATGTCCTTGAAATCATAAATATGTCGCTTCAAACAGGCACTTTTCCAGATGCATTTAAAACGGCTGTAGTAAAACCACTACTAAAGAAAACAAACTTAGATGTAAACGAACTAAAAAGCTATAGGCCAATATCGAACCTTCCATTTATCAGCAAGATATTAGAAAAGATAGTCTCAGTACAAATAAACTCCTTTCTCAAAGATAATAACATCATGGAGGAATTACAATCAGGTTTCAGAACAAATCACAGCACTGAAACTGCCCTTACTAAAATAGTTAGCGACCTCAGACTAAACTCCGATGCTGGCAAAGTCTCAATTCTTGTCCTATTGGACCTTAGTGCAGCGTTCGATACGATTGACCATAATATCTTGATCAGTCGTCTTGAAAGACTGGTTGGCTTTTCCGATCATGTACTAAATTGGCTCATAACATACATTAAGGGGAGAAGGTTCTATGTTAAGCTTGGAGAAAATGTATCCGAGGAACATGACAGCAGCTTTGGAGTTGCACAAGGAAGCTGCCTTGGTCCATTACTCTTCTCACTATATATGCTGCCCCTCGGGGACATCATTCGAGACCACAATGTATGCTTCCATAGTTATGCTGATGATACACAACTATATATCTCCGCAGAACCAAATAACACTACAGCCATACAGTCCATTACAAATTGTCTGTTAGCAATAAACAAGTGGATGAACAATAACTTCCTAAAATTAAACGAAAGCAAGACCGAAATCCTATTGATCGGCCCAAAAGCGAAAAGGGAAGTGCTGTGTGAAAACCTGGGGAGTCTGTCATCCTATGTAAAGACTGAGGTTACAAGCCTAGGTGTCATCTTGGACTCAGACCTGACCTTTAAGTCTCATATAAATAAGGCCATGAAAACGTCATTCTTCCACCTAAGAAACATAGCGAAAGTAAGACCTTTCGTAAATAAAAAGGATGCAGAGACACTTATTCATGCTTTTGTATCAAGTCGGCTTGACTATTGTAATGCACTGTTCACTGGTCTTCCCAAAGCAACCATTGGGAAGCTTCAGCTTATCCAAAACTCTGCAGCTCGATTACTAACTCATACAAGGAGAAGAGAACATATCACTCCAGTCCTAGCCACTCTGCACTGGCTTCCAATAACTCATATAATTGATTTTAAGGTCCTTTTCCTAACATATAAAGCTCTTAATGAGCAAGGCCCAAAATACATAACAAATTCCCTAGTTAGTTATCTGCCCTCAAGAACGCTACGGTCATCCACTACAGGTTTACTAGACACGCCCAGAAACCAAAAGAGGATAGGAAGTATGGCATTTGCCAACTATGCCCCAAAACTATGGAACACACTACCAACACACATCAGAAACGCCAGCTCCATACACATTTTTAAAGGAAAATTAAAAACGTACCTATACAGTCTAGCTTACAAATAGTTATGGCTTGGAAAAACCTGATGGATCCATGAGGCTAGGATAAGCCTTGTGGACCCAACTTTTTAGATGAAGGAACGGGTACATACGCACACAATACACGGCCACTGATGGATCCATGGGGCTTGGATAAGTCCTGTGGACCCAACTCTGGCCACTGACCACATGAGGGAACGGGTACATACGCACACAATACACGGCCACTGATGGATCCATGGGACTTGGATAAGTCCTGTGGACCCAACTCTGACCACTAATAAAAACGCAACTACACTAGCGTTATAAGAGCTAACATTGCTACCTACCGTACAAGTGCATTGGTTTAGTGCATTTCCTATTTCCGGTTGCTACTGAGCGGACATGTTTGTGCGGACCTGTTCTCCCAAACTGGTAAGCAAATGACTGTTTTCATGTTTTCATTTTTACGTTATTTTTATGTTATTATTATTGTTATTATTATTATTATTATTATTATTATTATTATTATTATTATTATTATTATTATTATTATTATTATTATTATTATTATTATTATTATTTTTTTTTTTTTTTTTTTAAACATTGATCTTAACTGATCACTGTGACTTTATTGCTTTTATCGTTATATATGCCTATGTTTGTGTACAGCACTTTGAGCTACATGACATGTATGAAAGGTGCTTTATAAATACTTACTTACTTACTTACTTACTTACTTACTTACTTACTTACTTACTTACTTACTTACTTACCTCATCAGTTCTTGGGCCTGTGGGGCTGTGGATTTTAGCAACAACTGCACTGACTCTTCCGGTCACAAATAGATTTTTGGCCACCTCAGTAGATACAGACATGCTGAGATGTATACATGATAATAAAAGACATGGATAAATGTATCTAGGGACATAAATAAATGGATTTTAGCCCACACTACCCACAGCTGTAAAGGAATGTGAATCACTACCCACTTTCAAAACCACTCTCAAAGAGCACCTACGGGAGACTGCAATTCGAAACTGGCCCCTGTAGATGTCCTAACCCAACCCCCTCCAATGTACAGTTACCCACCCCGCCTACCCAACCCCCCCACCCCACCCGCCCAACCACTAGCGGACTGGCCACCGGGACCAGCGGGAGTATTCCCGGTGGCCTGGCAAACTGGCATGGCCTGGTTGCCCTGGCAGACTGGCAAATGCTTTTTTTATTTTTAAATTTGTTTGTTTGTGCCCGCAGTCAGGCCACTGAAGTTCACTGAACTCCGAAGCAGGCCAGGTCGGTATATATGTTTCTATTTGCGCATATATAAGTTCAGGCAGGAATGAGTTAACTTGTTATTCACAACCCAGCACGATGCAGTGCGCCTGCACAGGCCTCGCCAGTCGCCAATCTCAAACAAGCCTATTAATTTAAATCATGATGAGATCAACTGCCGAAACCTGGGAGATATGAACGTTTTGGATATCTCTAGAATGGGTGAAGACGAACGTCGGACTAAAATTGAAAGAATGAGACGAAAGCGGGGCGCAATCAGAGGTGTTATTACGCAAGTTTTGAATCATATGGACATTGAAATTTACGTGGTCCGGATGTTGATCACTTGATCACTTGGATTTACTGCTGGGAGTTAAAGAAGACAGTTTGTTGGAACCTGACCATGAAATAGAACAGCTATAAGTCTGATGGATGATTTGGATGATGATATTGAAGCCGCAAGATCATGTAAGGAGCGCGTCATTATGTTGAACTGACGGCAGCAGCGGGAGGGTGAATGATGCAATAGCGCCAGTGAAGTAGAGAAATGTAATGAAACGTGCACCGGTAAACTTCTATAAAGGACACTTTCGTATTATAACCCGACATTTGGACAATCCATTATTTGGAAAGTAGTTATTCTACACTTTGGTGTAGTGTATACAACTTGTATCGTCCGTTTTGTGACAGTGTCGCTGTCCATGGTGCTGAAGCCAGGTCGCATTTATACTGATATATTGCAAATGTTATTGCTGTCATCTTGGGTCTCCCTTGCAAAAGAGGTCTTGTATCTCAATGGGACTTGCTGGTTAAATAAAGGTTAAATAAAAAAAGAGGTACAAAACGGGGGGTGGGCCTGTCCTGGCTTGGCCCGGCCTGCCTGACTGCACCCAACCACCTCCAATGTACAGTTTCCCCCCCCCCCACCCCAGGCTAGGCTAGTGGATAGGCTATCAGATAAGCTAACAGCACTATCAACAAAGTCAGTGCGTGACGTCATAAAACCGAGTTTTTTTTAATGACTATTTTTGTAATGTACGTTTGGAAAAATTCCACCAGGGGCCTTTTTTCTGATGTTTTTTTTTTTTTTACAGAAAAATTATCGCCCTGTATCGCCCTTCGTGCTTACAGTATATCACTACTGACACAGTAGACACAGACACTGTAACATCCATGTTAACTAAAATAAGGAATATTTTCCAAAGGAAAGTATTTCCAGACAACAACACATATGGATTAAAGAAATTAAATAACACTATATGAAATATTCTCAATGGCTTTCTTGCAGGGATGTCAGAAGATTAATTTGAGATGGCAGCGATCTGCAGATTACCGTACTTTTCGGACTATAAGCCGCAGCTTTTTTCCCCATTTGTCGACCCTGCGGCTTATATAACGGTGCGGCTTATATGTGGACAAGACCAGAAAATCGAAATATTGCTTTTTTTACTGCATTGAAATGTTATTTATCTGTTCCCTTATTTGCTAAACTTAATACAACTCGTAAAAAGGGGTTAATGTTATTTGTCCGACAGTATTGTGTCCCAATGGGAGTCATTCTCTGTAGAGGTGGGAACTTAAAGCTCAATATAAGAACGGCCATGCACCACCACTCACAGAATCGAGAAAGAGCAATCAATCTGTCAATCCTTTCCGTGTCCGGGCCGGGTGAGGTTTCCCGTGTTGAGTCAAATTAAGCTGTAGGCTCCACTCCTTACATATGGTAATTAAATATTAAAACACATGCGGCTTATAGTCCAGTGCGGCTTATATATGTACACATCATTCAATTTAGCTGCTGCGGCTTATAGTCAGGTGCGGCTTATAGTGCGAAAAGTACGGTAGGTGCATGTGCATGAAGACTCCAAACTAGACTTAGTTGATGTGCATTGTGTTTGGCAACAATACAAGAACAAATCAAATACTATAATATATCATGTATTAATACTATAATAACTAACTACTACACAATGTACATGACATGGAAAGTACAGGGGAAGAACTACTTTTCGGAGAGGAGCATGTTTGTGTGTGCGCGTAGAGAAAGCCCTATAAATGAAGGAATTATATCGACTGGCACAACACATGTAATACTGGATAAAGTGTACTATTTTACTTTACAATATCAGCAAGAAAGCCATTGAGAATATTTCATATGTTATTTAATTTCTTTAATCCATATGTGTTGTTGTCTGAAAACAAAAAAGAAATCGCGGTTTTATGACGTCACGCACTGACTTTGTTGATAGCGCTGTTAGCTTATCTGATAGCCTATCCATTAGCCTATGACTAGCCTATCCATTAGCCTATCCACTAGCCTATCCATTAGCTCGCCATGCTAGTCGCCTCTCTAGTGAGATAGATCGCCCCTCTAGTGAGATAGATCGCCCCTCTGTCACTCGTCTAGGAATCTCAATCGCCTGCCACTCCATCTCAGTCTCCTCCTGCACAAAAAGGGCAGCAAATTAGACCCAGGCAACTACCGCCCTGTTTCTATTCTTACCTCCATCTCGAAAGTCATGGAGAAAATAGTCTTCGAACAGGTTGAAAAGTACCTGGCGGAAAAAAATCGAATCTACGAATTCCAATCTGGCTTCAGAACGTCCCACTCCACTGACACATGCCTCCTCTATTTGAACGACCACATCAAACAAGAGGTGGACGCGGGCAAATACTGCGGCATGGTCATGCTGGACCTACAAAAGGCCTTCGACACTGTCAATCACTCCATTCTGATTGACAAGCTAAAAGCAATTGGTTTTGATAGCTTATCAGTGAGCTGGATGCAATCCTACCTGGAGGGGAGAGAACAGATGGTAGAGGTAAACGGTACTCTATCCCCCCCCCTCACAGTGAGCTGTGGTGTTCCACAAGGAAGCATACTAGGACCGCTACTCTTCCTAATTTATGCAAATGACATGTCGTCAGCCTGTGACTGCAACTTGTTCCTGTTTGCGGACGACTCAGCCCTGCTGGTCTCTGACAAGAACAAGTTGCAGGTTGAAAAAACACTCAGCTCGGAACTAGGCAAAATCTGCATATGGCTCGCTGATAACAAACTATCATTACACATGGGCAAAACAGAGTCCATTCTCTTCGGTTCAAATAACAAACTCAGCAAGACCGACGGCTTCTCAGTTGCAGTGGGTGACAATATTGTCACAAGGAAAGACGAAATTACCTACCTGGGTTCCATCCTAGAGGCAAATCTTTCCTGTGACAAAATGGCATCCAATGTAATAAAAAAAGTCAACCAACGAACTAGATTCTTGTACCGGATCTCCTCTCTGGTAAACAAGAATACCCTGAAGACTCTGGCAGGAGCACTTATTCAAGGGTACTTCGACTATGCGCGCACCTCATGGTACCAAAGCACCTCAAAGGCGCTTAAAACAAAATTACAAACATCACAAAACAAACTGGTCAGACTACTACTTGACCTTACCCCCAGAACCCACCTCACCCCTGCCCACTTTGACAACCTAGGATGGCTTAGAGTAGACGACAGAGTACAGCAACTTGCAATGGGCCTGGTCTACAAGATACACTATACGACTAAGGTACCCATGTACATGTCAAAATACTTCCCAAAGGTCAGTGAATACCACAACCACTACACCAGAGGAAGCTCAACAAATCATGTTAAACCCAGATTCGGCTCAAACAAGGGACTAAATACGTTTCGCAATTATGCCACATCAATGTGGAATGCCCTACCTAAAGCTGTAAAGGAATGTGAATCCCTACCGACATTCAAAACCTGTTATGGTTTGTAACCGACCCCAATCACACAACACAAGACAGGTATGAGAGTAAGCCAAAACAGGGCATTTATTTCTTACATAACAAAAAGCGGCACAGTCCCTTTAAGGGAAAACACAAAAACACTAGAGTCAAGGAAATATGGAAAATGCGGCACTGTGCCTTTAAGAGGCGAACAGGCTAAGGGACTAAGGCTAAGGGCCAGGGCTAAGGACCAGGGCTAAGTGTCAGGGCCAGGACATGGGGCACTGGAGAGGGGGACAGGGACAGAGGCCCGGAGAGGCGGGCTGGAGACAGGGACAGAGAACAGGGTTAAGGCCTTGGACAGGGTGAGGGCCAGAGCTGCTTACAGGGATGAGGACAGGGTTCCGACGGCGGAGGCCTGGCACGGGGACAGGGGCCCGACGGCGGAGGCCTGGCACGGGAACAGGGGCCCGACGGCGGAGGCCTGGCACGGGGACAGGGGCCCGACGGCGGGGGCCTGGCACGGGAACAGGGGCCCGACAGCGGGGCCTGGCACGGAGATCCTCCTCCTCCTCTTCGGATGCTGCAGACGGGCAGCGCAGAACAAAGGGGGTCCCAGGGGACCGGGATGGGAACACGCCGTCCTCCCGTGGAATACTAGGGAGCGACGACGAGCCTGGGTCCAAGGGGAACGGGATGGGCACACGCCGTCCTCCCGTGGAATACTAGGGAGCGACGGCGAGCCTCACCCCCAGGAACAAGGATCACGAAGAGACGCCTTCCTCCCGTGGAATCGGGAGCGATGACGAGCCGGCTTGACGTCTGGAGTGGGAACACTGGAAAACCTCCCGTAGAGAATTAGAGAGCGAAGACGGTGTCCCACTCCAGGCAAACGGCGACAGGTGGTGATGGCTGGCATGTCGTCTCACGCCGGAGACGCGGCAGGTGATGGTAACGTACAGGATGGTAACGTACAGAACTCCATGAACACAGAGTGTACACAGATACAGAACGAACACAGAGTCCAGAACACAGAACGACCCGACAAGGACTGGAGGGGAGTCTGCAACCTATGTACTCTCCCGAGGTGATTGCAAACTCCCAACAGGTGCGTGAAGGTAGAGGATCAAGGATGTCCAAGGGTGGGGGCTGGTGAAGAGTAGAGGAGAGTAAATCATCGCAAGGGTGGGGGCTGGTGAAGAGTAGAGGAGAGTAGACAGGGAAAACACAGGAAAAAGGTCCAGGGACAGGCGAATCCTCACAAAACCGCTCTTAAAGAGCACCTACGGGAGGCTGCAATTCGAAACTGGCCACCGTAAATGCCCAAAACCCCCACCACCTCCTAATAGACAGTCTCCTCCCCACCGCATGTATATATTCCCTGTATGTATATCTCTCTCCCACCCACCCACCCCCTCCTAATGTACAGTCCCCTCCCCATCATATGTATATACTCGGTCAGGATCTAGGGGTAACAGTACTGTATATTTGAATACCGTTTATGTCACAAATGTATCAGTACTAAATACCTATATGTCCCTATGCCATAAATGTCATGTATGTTGTGTATGTCATAAATGTCTATATGAATTGAAAATGGGGGACCCTGATGGAAACAAGACAAATGTCTTTCTCAGGTCTGCATCCCCTTAACAATTGTGTGTATTGAGCCGTACTATATTGTACCCATTCTGCAATCTCTTAAATAAAGTTTTCATTCATTCATTCATTCATTCATTCATTCATTCATTCATTCATTCATTCATTCATTCATTTATTCATTCATTCATTCTCCCTCAGGTAATCATTCACCTTATCATTGGCCTCCGTCGACCAGTGTTGCGTTGCTCATATCAACACTGGTTGCACGCACGCTAATGACGCCACGTACACGCGCGCTCCCAGGCGCGTGTGCACGCTCCCGCGCATGCGCATAAATGTTCCCTCGCATAAGGACAGACTAAAGACAGTGCTTAATTGCCTCTACGAATGGAATGTAACACCTGACGACCGGCGCTATTGATATGCAAAGTAGCCAGGCGCGAGTTGGCGCATCAGTTGAGTGCAGCGCATTCCTGTGTGCATGCGCGTGCACATCCGTGCGTTCAACTGTATGCAGCATTCAACCAGCATGCAACTGTATGCGCCACAGCGGTTTCTATCATCATCATCATCATCACCACCCACGCTATGCATAAAATATATAGGTCCGCGGAGAGGCCGTGCAAACTGCAATGGAATATGGGGCATCTCTCTCTCTTTACCTAATATTTTTATTCTATCCTGACATTTTTCAGTTGGAAGGGCAGTCTGTATGCGTAACAAAAAAATAAATAAAAAAATAGCACTTTTTTATGAAGCTTAAAAGGGCAGGTGCTCAAGCACCCCTTGGGCTCTATGTGTGCACGTGCCTGGCTGTGTCTGTCTATTTTTGGAAGGAGATCCCCGCTGTGTGTGCGACCCTTCGATAGTCTGAGAACCTGCTTGTGTATCGACCCCTGCTTGCCTGATGTGTCTTCTCCCGGATCAACCCCTGACCGTATGAGAACCGATCCTCGTGTACCGAACCCCGCTATCGGACAATGTCGATTCTCTTGGATGACGTTTACACTAACCTCTTCCTCCCCACAAAACAGCAATAAAACGTTAAACTTGTGTAGCAGGGTGGATTATCCCTACTTAGTGAGGGTGAGGTTCTCCAAACACCGGATAGCAGGAACACGGAGGAGCTAAGTCCAGCCGGACCCCCAACTGCAGTTGTCATGCTACTAGGCGTAAGTATGAATGCGGTCGACAGGGCCTTAGGATTTACCAACCTAGGAGCTTGTACAGTAGTCATACATGGCTCTTAATGACAAATACTCATTAGTACACTGTAATTCCCTTAACAACTGCGTCCCGTCTAGTAAGCGGCATACCCCCTCACACCCGGTGGAAGTAGTGGTTAATACGGTTCCCCCAAAATAGTAGTAGAAAAGACTCACACACATCCAAAGTGTAGTCACAGGTGCTTGACTAAAAAATTTATCTGTAAAGTTGCAAAAAGAAGTCAGCACACCGTCTGTAGTGTTCCCAAGTTTTATTTAATTAAATAAACTGACTTCTTTTTGCAACTTCCCCAAAATAGTACCTTACTGTTCATCTGTTGAGAAATCACAATTAGTGCATGACCCCTTTAGATATACTGGTCATTGACAATGCAGTACGACAATTAACTCCCTATTCACGGTAAGTGGATATAGACACAGCACAACAAGTATACAGTTTCCCAGTTAACTTTGACTGTAAACGGCAGGGTGACATAGACATACACAGTGTATCACAGTATTGCTTCCTTAACACATACTGTGCCAAAAACGACATATTACGCTCTACTCTACTGTACAATTTTTTACCGCTCTACACACCTGCCGGGAGCGATCTGCATAATTTAGGCACGTCCCCACACATTAGAACTGCATTCTGATCGACTATCACCAGGTGACAGTATCGTCCGTGTCTGAACTGAAATGGCTTGGGGGTTGATAGTCAGCTTCACTTTCATTTTCCCCTCGGTTAGTGGCCCCTCCTTCTGCTGGGACAGGAATTCCGTTGGTTTTATAGGTGGGTGATACATTACAAAACACACATAATGGTTAACAATGATACATGCAATGTCGAGAGCCCAATGAGGTTTGAGTCAAGTTTAAGAAGTTTAAGACGACGAGTTTAAACTTGACCGTCAATTGATGACGCCGTGTCTCGTGGCACGTTAAATAAAGTGTTGAAATACAATTCCCCATTAATCATTAAAGTGTCGGAGCTAAGTATCTCCAAGTGGGTTATAACGGTTATGTTTGGGAAATATGTACTGTTTGAGTTGAAATGCTGTTTGGTAAATGAATATTGACATATTTGGTATAAGTGTTAAAAGATGGTTTGGAGGACTAGCATTAGCCCACGCTAGCTAGAAGTTAGCTAGGTACTGGAGCCGTCCCTCGTGCTCTCTCTCTCTCGCTCTCTCTGTCTCTCTCTCTCGCTCTCTCTCTCCCGCTCTCTCTCTTTCTATCCCGCTCTCCGTAAATATAAATCTATTCCTTTGGGTTTCACCATGGTCACTGTTTACTACAACTCCTAGTAAGGCTGAGATCATTCATATATATAAATGCACTTTCTATGCACATTGATTAAAGGTTCAAACGAACTTGAGCTGGAACACAAATATGAGTGACACAGAGGTGTTGAGGTATTCCTGTGCACTATAGAATAGTCAGTGGATATGAAGGCGGCTGGGTGGCGCAGCGGACTAAGCACTCGTCACCAATGCAAGAGACACTGGTATCGAATCCGGCTGTCAGCGTTGCCTCCGGCTTGGCCGGCCGTCATACTGGCTCGATTGGCAGAGTCAGCGGGAGGAAAGCCGGCGGCTGGGTCCGGGTCGTTGTAAACAGCGACTCCTACAGTTCGGTCGGGGCGCCTGCACAGCGAGGGAAGGATCTGGAGGGAGGTAGTGTGACCTTCCACACGTTACACTCTCCCAGTGAGAGTCCGCGCTGCCAGGTGAAAAGAAGTGGTGGGCTGGGTACACATGTGTTGGAGGAAACATGTGATAGTCTCTGCCCTCCCAGACCGACGGTAGGGGGTAGAGTGCGCAACGACCAGGAAAGGGATTGGGAATTGGCATAACGACTAACATTGGGAGGGGAGAAAAATGGAAAAAGAAGGGGGGGAAATATTTAAAAAAAAAAAAAAAAAATAGTGGATATAACTGATCGTTCGAAGACAGGGGAGGGTTAAATTGGACGATATGAAAATTGGGATGGGAGAAAAATAGAAAAATGGGAGAAAAAGTGGATCAAACAAAAAAAAAAAAGTTCTCTGCCACGCTTATATCCATCAATGTTTGATCACTGCCACCACTCTAAGTCTATGGAGATGTTTACCTTCTTTGCAGGGCTATAACTTTTTTAATTGTATTGCTAAATTGACATTACTATGGCCCATTCAACATCGATTATCTATCGTTCAGGATGTAGGAACGTTTTACTTTTTCATTCACACATTCATACAAAAATACCGTCTAGAATATAAATACGTTTTTATCGTTTTTTGCAGTAATTCCTAGAACGTGAGATATGGCATAAATGTATATATACATTATCAAATGCCATTTGTTGCCGATACACGTTATATTAAAAATGTCAACTGTACATTGTCCTAAACGTTATGACTGATCATGCACGGGTGAACGGAGGGGGGGGGGGGGGGGTCGTTTATAATTCCGTGATCGTCGTTAAATGATTTATGTAGTAGGGTGATATATAGATCAGAGCAGTTTGCATCGATAATAATAAACAAAAACGCTGAAACTCACGGCAGCCTCCTCTTACCGTTGGGCGATGATACTGGAGCAAACAGATCCCAGTTATGTGATGGGGATCGAGGCGATCCATTTCCGGTTTGTATAATACTAATACACGCCCAAATCATGTGGATTATTGAGTTATGGCAGCGGTCCATATCCACGGTGTGTGGCTAGAGTCCTGGGATGATATACGAGTGGCCGGACGGATTTAGGAGACACACCGATATGCAACAGGCATATCCGGTTTGGCAACTCGCCGATCATCCACCAGGTGGCAGTGTTGAAGCGTTGCAGAGTTGTGCTGAGTCCCACAGCATCATACAAGGCTCCATGAGTGAAATCTGAATACCATGGCGAAAATATGAAATATGATCACAATAACGTTGTACGCCGTGATCTGGCAGAATTCGCATGAACTTGAAACCCGTTGTATGACGTTATTGGCGGAGAAAGTGTTAATTCAGTGGGAAAAGAAAGCAATACTTCACAATGTTACCTTTTAATGGTGGACGTTCCCTTTAAAGGCGTCACGGCAGTGGCACAACGCATAACACTGTTGCGTTATTGATAGACCTTCGCCCTATGGCGGCACGACAATAACCCAACGCACAACTGTGCTACTTTACTGGTGAACGCTCGCTGCATACACTTCCCAACCCGAGAGCCCCAAATGCTCTCTGTTTTCCCTGCATACACTTCACAGCCTAAACACGCTGGTAACACAATGCATTTACACAAACCTTAAGTGGGGCCCACACTTTGTAAAGAACATTTACTATAGCTAAGCCGGCACTTTGAAATAATAAACCCCCTGTTGCAGCGCTGTGTCGTGGCTAGCGAACATAGTGGCCCAAAAACGGAACGGCCCCTTCACTCAGTCCTGAGCATGTTACTGAAATCAAACAGGTGATAATTCCCAACGCTGAAGTTGCGGAATGCACCTTTAACAAACTCGCTTAAACGTGAGAGTCTACAGCCACGGCGCGAAATGGTCCCACATACACAATGTCTGAGTCACTCGAAGTAGTCTGTACCTACAGCCGTGGCTGGCTCAAGCGCGCATAATACATAATGTCTGTGCCTGTTCGACAATAAAATGGTCCCGAAAGACCGTCACCTGGTACACAAAGGCAGGGTTGAACTGGCGGTCAGTAGGTAGTCGGGCGTGATGCAGTAGATGAGCACTTTAGCTAAGCTAATAGCCGGGGTGGCTAACCTAACTCTCCGACTCACTCTTTATAGAGAGATTGATTTATGACGTAATGTTATCTGCGGTCCGCCGGTGGACAGGCACGTTGGAACTTTAAATCGATAGGGGGTGCGGCCTTTGAGATTATTATAATTTTTTTGCGCAGTGGTGAAAAACAGAGTCGGGACACATTTCCATTAGTCTAGCCTGTACCCCCCAGACATGTTGCTGGCCCCGTCAAAACAGTATCCTATCAGCCTCTCCATGGGCAGGTCGAGGCGTAAAATAATGTCTTTTATACACAAAAACAGCGTCTCGGCTGTTGTGTCTAGGCCGGGCATTGTAAAAACCCCAAAAGAAGTTCTGAGCTTCCAAGTTGTCATCTGCAAACTGTATATTACACGAGAATTGTTATTTTCCAGTGACATCAGTGGTTCCGTCAGCGCTCAAGCCAAAGAATGGGCTTTTGGATGCTTTGCCTCTAATTTGTAGCTGAATATCATGGGCAAACAGCTGTAAGATTTCGTTTTGGATGTTGTTGGACATCCAGTTGTCTCTCTTTTGGAGCCAATTCTTCAACTCGGGATCAGACTCGGTGCGCACTCTTTCCATCATCAGCTGCCATAACACCCCATCCCTATTTGCATCACCCCTCAGTGGAAGCCCCTGGCGCCCGTGTCGGGGTATAGGGGAACAGACTCAGTTAACTCTTTAACCTGATGCTGAGGCTGAACCTGTCGTCTCTGTCTCTCTCTGACGTTTATCAGATTTAGTGGGACTGTCACTGGGACCGGCGGGACGTTTAGAAAAGAAATCTGATATTTTTCTTTTCTGGGAGTGAGACATTCTGTGCTAGCAAAGTATGACTACTAGCTAAAATCGACTGACTGTGCAAGCACTGTATCACAGTAGCTCAGTGGTTTGTGGCGTGTGGGAAGGGCGGGAGACGGGAGGTGAATACAATTAGTTGTTTCACCTGTCATTCATTTCAGTCTGTCATCACTCGAAAATCTACTCTGCGCAATCTTGTCAGTTTTACACGTATGATTGTGTACGTACAGTAGTGTAATGAATGAATGAAAACTTTATTTAACAGATTGGATAAACTTATAATATACAGTGTTACAGTTATACAGTTACAGTATATAATATACAAATATATAAATAGTCATAAAAAAATAAACATAAAAAAATTAAAAATTAATTTATATTTTTTTATTCTTTGCAATAACGTGCCTGCCGGTGGACCAAAACAGCAGTCAAAGTGTATATTTTCAGCACTACATTTATTTAGCAATGATTTTAAGTGTTATTAGCTAAATATGAGCTTATAAATATCTCTGCGCATTGCATCGGAAATCTGAGGATTTAGACGCGAGGACAGGAAGCCGTCATGAAATCATTGTAGTCCTAAGAAAGAGGAGACCCAGCGCTTTCGATGGACGTCTAGTTTCATAAAACTACACTACCCACCTCACGCCAGCCGCAGACAACGGAAGTCCAACCAATTTCTCCTTAGAAATATTTACGTGATTGTCGTGTTTATATCTCACGGGTCAAACTTCAACATTATTGCCATAAAATACAACATATATTGTTTATTTACCTTTCTGTGAACCTCTAGAAAAAACTGCGTCTCAATCTGGTAAAACATTTATTTGCTGCCCTATACCGGGCCCTGGTGGTACTAAATACAGATGCAACTCTCCCATTGGAAAGAGGAGATTTGGCCTGATCCATAGATGTATGACTTGGCCATAATAAGGTAATTTATAGGCCTGCTATTCTATATTCTATATTCATATTTCATATTGCATGTGTCCGGATGGCAAAAAAAAGACCTCTGTAAATCATCTTCCCTTTGTTCATTTGCTTAGATCTTTAGTTTTTTTTATTTGATTTGATTTGATATTTTTTATTTTCGTGTCTTACATACAGATGTATGCCCAGCCCATATGGGCTTACAAGACACATAACAATCAGTATATAATAATATACTTTACCAATTACTTAACAAATGACAATAGACCAAGATGGCCATAAAAAAAATACAAGAAAATACAATAAAACGTAATATAACACAAGCTGTACTCAATGTAAATAAACAGAAAAACAAGGTGAATTCAAATACAATTATATAGGATACAGTGTGTTTTGTCTCAGGTGCCATGCCTTCTCCAAAAATCCTGCAAAACCGAAGATGTCCTCCACAAAAAAACAACTCAACATACAACTCTCAGACTGCCAAAACAAATCTGACTTAGACTTAGAACTTAAATCTTACTAAATCTTACTTAAGTACTAAACTTAGATCTTTAGTACTATTGATCTCTCTAGAACCATAGAGAACAGCACTATGAGTAAGTGAGTAAGTGACTATGAGTAATACATCAATGGAGGGGAACCACATATGATGCACAGGCTCGTTCATTCGGTTACAAAACGCTGTTTTTAGTTGATTTCCGGGCTATTGAGAGCTTGTGGAAAGGTACTGCATGGATTGCAAAGTGTTATTTCCGAGGTGAATGGGATGCGTGAACGTCGCTGGAAGTGATGACGTCACATGGGATGCGCCGTGAAACAGATTTTGATAGGGGGGGGGGGGGGGGGGGGACAAGCGGACAGCTGACCAAGTGGAGAGCTGACTCGACATAACGTTACCAACGTTAAGTCGAGACTCGAGTTCATTCATACTACACTAGTACACGTATGATCAATGCAATAATGAACACATATATATATATCTTGTCATTTTAAACAAGTTACCATTCATTCATTCATCCATTATGCATCACCCGCTGCGAAATTAACAACAACAATAACACGCTGTGTTGAGAGAGCGAGAGAGAGAGAGAGAGAGAGAGAGAGAGAGAAAGAGAGAGAGAGAGAGAGAGAGAGAGAGAGAGAGAGAGAATATATAATATAGGGGAGGGGTGGAGGTGCAGGAGGAGAGAAGGGGAGGAGTTGGGAGACGAAGGAGTGGGTTGGGGGTGATCATAAGCATCAACATATTGTTTATGTACATGAGAGAGAGACCGCATTAACTCACTGTTTAGTTGAAACATGGTCCAGGAGGGCTTGATAAAGTGTATATGTCCACTGTCCCACAGTCCCAGACTGTTGATGTATATCTACTGTCCAGATAGCTTATTGTTAGCACAACACAACAATACTGTGATGAGCTGTGTCTTTGCCCATTTCCGCGTCGAACAGCCTGCAAACTACCTGGCGTTCTATCGCCCTGCTCTAAGACAAACTCTAACCTTAACCAACTTTGAAAGAGTGCCTAAGTTTAACCGTCAAAAGAACTTGCCATCACGCTCTAAGACAAACTCTAACCTTAACCAACTTCGAAGAGTGGCTACAGTGTAGAAACTGACGTCGGCCAATCAGAGAGCGTCTCCGAGAAATGCGGCTACGGAAAGTATAGACGCTGCTTGCTTAGATGATATAGACCGCTTGAAAACGCGCCCGGCTTCCATCATAATACATCATATTTCAACGCACATCGCGTTACGCACTGATTGGCTGCGACGGATATAGCGATGAAACCAGTGCACGCCCACTGTAAGCGATATTGCGTCTAGCCCGAGAGAAATGCGGCTACGGAAAGTATAGACGCGGTATGATTCTCTATCAGACAGTCACTTCCTGTTAATGAAAACAATTATTTATATTTGATATATTAACGTTATATTGTGCATTGGAAACACAAACATACTTAAAATGAGTAAATATTATTCATTTTAAACATGTTTATTTTATTTCTAGGGCCCAAAAAAATATATATATATTTTCGTCTTCTTCTTTTAACCAGGGAGGGCGGCGCTCTAGCGCCCACTATTGGCCGGCCGCCACTGTAGTGTGTTTAGACGCTCATGAGTCGATAATCTCGTGCATCCGACCCTTGTAACTCGCGCGACATGCTAGCCTAGTAGCTTCCGGTGTCAAAAAAAGCCGACCCTGTTAGACACTTCCGGGTTTACGGAGAATCAGACACCAACAGGCGGTGTGGTGACGCCACGAGGAACGGCCATTTTTTTATTGTAGTTTTGATTCCACTTCCGGTTTCACGATAAATAACGATAACAGCACTATAACTTGCTTATTGACAACGATACATAATATAATTGGGTTAATATGTTTAGTTGATTCAACATCTAAATTCGTTATACCAGTATACAACTGAAATATATACATTTTAGAATCATCCATGATAAATGAACTTTGGCTTGAATGAATGTCCATTCTTTCTCTAGAACAATACAGATTGACAAACGTTTCATTATGCACTATACAACTACGGTTAATAAGTTGTAATTAAGATATCAATTGTATAAGATTGAGTGTCTGGTCTCCACCTTGAGTGTTTATTTTTCATTAATGTACACGTTATAAGTCATATAAAGCCAATCTCAATGTCTGTTTCAGATTAGACTTTATAAGCTTTTCATTTGGAAAACTTGGACACAAACAACACAGATTATGTTTAAAAATAAGATGTTTAGATCAACAAGCAGGTTATATTCGCTTGAGTTAATGTGTTTATCTAAAGAACCAATGAAAAATAACTAGCCCTCTCCATTATAAAACATTTTAAATAGGATTCTAATCAATTGGATAGATTTGATCTAAGAGTTAAAGAAAGAGTAACATCAACCTTTCTTTAGAGATAATGAATAAATGCAAATAATGTTTTTAGATGAGAGATGAAAGACAATCGATTGACCATTTGAAACAAATCTGCATCCAAACACCGACATGTAAATTTAGTTTTACAGGAACAAAGACGATAACAAACGCTATTCAAAGTGGGCACTTGAAACCCACAAGGGAGGACGTGAGAGAGACAAGGCAATAAAAATGCCTATAGAGGACTCTGACCACACCTAGAGGCTCAACTTAATATCTTTGCTCAACTTAGTATAGTATGAAGTATCACTTTAGATGCAGATTTTCTCATTGTTCCCACCGAAACTCACCTGACTGGATGGTAACAAAAAATAAAATGCAACGAATACAATGTTTTAAAATGAACATATCCTTGTTCATTTATTTAACATGAATTAGACACAGGTGACAATAGTTGCAGTTATGAAAAGCCACCTATTTCCCATACTAACAAAATAACTAGTAATTTTCATCATCTCTCTGTTCATGAAGGCACACGAATTAGAGATATGAGTTCTGATTAAAACCAGACAAAGTAGAAGTGCCCAAGATGAAAGATTAATGATGAATATAACATAACTTGCATGCTATCTCTCCTTCTATCCTCTGCTTATAACCACTAAAATCCTTGCTATTTATTCTTGGTGTATTAGAGGTAAATTAATTAATGCTACTTAAGAGTAGACGAGA
This sequence comes from Notolepis coatsorum, assembly GCF_963971535.1. Classification (NCBI taxonomy): domain Eukaryota; kingdom Metazoa; phylum Chordata; class Actinopteri; order Aulopiformes; family Paralepididae; genus Notolepis; species Notolepis coatsorum. The sequence continues at coordinate 186,864,338 of NC_140165.1, forward strand.
AAATGAATGATTGTTTTTCATGAAAAAATAACTGGCTGCCTAGATGTTTTGTTTCTTCTCCATGCTAATATCGTGACACAGAGAGACGTGTGAGGAAACCCAAAACATCTTCCCACTGATTATAATGCAAATGAGAAACTCAAGGAGGATAGGTATGTATGAAAACTCGCTCACCCTGAGGTAAGGTCAACTTCAATTTGACATCACAGATTATAAAGACAAAGAGCAATTTTTGTCTGATTCCATGCAAAGATCGGATCCAAACGATATAAAATGCATGATGCTATTATACAATGAATTGAATTAACCCTAAATGATTTTCCTCTTTAGCAGAAAGTCGTTGAATCATTTATATAAGAAGTTATCTAAGGCAGGTTTTTATCATCCTCAGATCATTTGATATCAAATAACAAACACATAAACTATAGCTGTGCAAATCTTGGCTTACTTCCGGTCGCTCGCGTCGTGAATCAGACATTTAGGTGTCAGCTATGTGTCTTTATGATAATATCAACATTCTTAGTTCATAATTTTCCAGATACATATGAAATTTGTGAAACAGTTCTTGTTTGTGAAGGCATGAATCTGACAGATGTCGCTTCACTGTTGACAAGCTGTTCTCTGCCAGGGGTGTGTCCTTCTGTGGTGGTCTGCTGTGTGTTGAATGTATCGTACATTCAGTTGATGTTTCTGTGAGTCTGTCGTGTGGCAGCGCCAGACAGTAAGACAGTAAGACAGTAATCTAAAAAAAAATAACAATGTGGTGACCCAGGTAGAGACCCAGAATGCTGTCGGGAGGAGCCCTATATAGTGAAAAGGGGGAGGAGGGGGTCCCATTTGATAGGTCAAATGGGTGGGGGGGGGGACACAGGATAGGGGACAAAGGGGAGGGGAGGGGGGTGTCTTTACATGAGAGTTGGTGAATCAATATATTATTCCACATAATGAATTTATCATTTATTCTTTTTTTGCGGGTCCAAAATGAATGTTGTTGTTTACATGTTGCATGCATGTATCCCCTCCCTACTTCCCATTTCCCATGGAATGCACCTAATTGGACATGCCGGTGCTCGAGTGCGATATCTAGTGGCTGAATGAGGATGGATTAGTACCACAGTACATTATTGACCTGCTGACTCCTTATTCTGCTCCCAGGTCATCCTCACAACAACTCCTCTCAGTTCCTAAATCATGTCTCATAACCAAAGGAGACAGGTCTTTTTCTGTTGCTGCCCCTGGACTTTGGAACAGGCTCTCCTGTCCCACTATTACATAGTTTAAATCACATCTAAAGATCCACTTTTTTTCTCTTGCTCTTAGTGCAGTTTGAGGTGGCCTTGTTTTATTGCTATCTTATCTTATTTGATTGTATATCTGTACTATAGTCTATTGACTTTGTAGCTACTGTTTTGTCGGCTCATGTTATACTGCGGTGCTGCGTCGCTTTGTCTTTGTTATTGCTATGTATTCTATTGTAATGACTGGAAAGCACTTTGGCTCAATTTCTGTTTTTTTAATGTGCTCTATTGTTAAAGTTAGAGGTTCTATGTAGGATTGCAAGTAACTGTCTAACTGCATATATAACTGTTTCCACTAGAGGGCGCTCTAGGCGGAGCCACTCATGATACCACCAGGTGGCGAGTATTTAAAGAGATGTCTCCTCCCCCTCTACTTCTTTCCCACCTGCCTCTCAGAGAGAGGAGAACTCCAGTACTGCTGCTGTTTAACATGTGAATGAATAAACCATGCTAAAGATAGAAACCATGCCTCTTTGACCACATTATTGTCGCCCCATAGCCAGATTCTGTCAACAGGTTATGGGCCCAGATCTCGCAGGGGCGAAATAATAAGGGTAGCAAGTTTAGCTAAAGTATAGGCTAGGTTAGCACCGGGAGTACCGTGTGGCTAGACGCTAGGCCAACAGGAGCTAAAGCTACGCCCACCATCAAAGAACAACATGGAATCCAACACGACGATCCTGTGCGTCAAGAGGTAGCGGGGCACCGACCCCACCGACGGGCTGCTGGAGCGCAAGCGGACCCACCCGGAGAGGAGCACGCAGAGCCCCGGGGAGGCGGCACCGGGGGAGACCAACGGAGGCGAGGGGGAGAACCCCGTCTTAGAACTCGCGGCGACCAAGGGAAGGAGCAAATGGCCCTCATTTAATGGAAAGGCAGAGGACTATGAGCTCTGGGAAGAGCGCATGTTATGCTGCATGCACATGTGGGACTGAAGACGACAATCTTGACGGCCCCCACAGGAGACCTGACGGCGGAAGCACAAGCCCTGGACGACAAACGTAACGCAGACGCGTACTGTGAGTTAGTGCCGCTGCTCGACGACACAAGCTTGGGGCTGATATTCCGCGACACTAAAGACAAAGGCAGAGAAAGCCTGGGGGTGTGAGAGAGCATTATATCGGGCAAGGAAGACCCCGAGTCGTGGCCCTCTACATAGCACTAACAGCCCTGAAGAAGGGACACACAGAGACTGTGACCGAATACGTCATCAGAGCTGAGCAGATCATGACGTCATTGAGGAGTGCAGGAGAAGCACCAAGCGATGGGCTAATGATGGCGATGGTGATGAGAGGACTACCGGAGCTGTACAAACCGTTCACACTCCTGGTAACACACGGTTCAGCGGACATGACGCTGGGAAAGATCAAGGCCAAGTTAAGAAACTTCCAGGCCTCAGAAGATACCCACCCAGCCGCCGCGGAGGCGGGAGAGAGGGTGCTGAAGGCCCGAGCGACGCCAACGGAGAAGACCAGGCCCACGACGGAGCTGGCGTGTTGGCGATGCGGAGAGAAAGGCCATCGGAGAGGTAACTGCACAAGGACCGTCTGGTGTGGCTTCTGCAGATCCACGAGGCACACTGTCATGTACGCAGGTCTGATAATAACAACTGGAGGACGGCACATGAGCAAAAGCAGCCCCTCTCAGTAAATATGTTCAAAATCAAGGTCCCAGGTGTAGGTGAAAAAAGACACAACACAAGACGTTTTCCAAATAGTAAAGTATATATTTATGGTGGTAGGAATTCAAACCTCCACCATAATGCAAGAAGGGGAAAAGGCAAGGGAGGACAAACAATACATACAGGTACACAAACAAACACTTAGTAGTTACGATACAACCTTGGGCCCATCCTAGGACACCACAGCTGTGGAGTTTAACCCACACTCCATGTGATAAAATGGCACCGTGCCACACAGTGTTGTTTAGGCCATAGACAGGCGAGACAGCAGCCTCCTCACTCCACCATAAGGCAAGTGACTTCCAGCAATGAGATTCCCGTGTGTGTGTCATCTTCCCGCTTATATTCACTCATCCCACTAACTGCCCACAGGTGTAATCAAGCAGGTGCAATCAGCTCAATCAGGAGGATGAGTGGTCTCTGGGAAGAAGAGAAGAGGCAGCATTAAAAGATGACACATCACACCACCAAGAACAACATAACCCAACTCATGATACTAATCTGATGTTCACATGGTCTCCTAATACAGTAACAATGATAATGACCAACCCACGTACGTCACACACACAGACAGAGCGTGCATGAAGAAACGCGACCAGACCAATGGACAAGATGGCGGCCATGGACAAGATGGCGGCAACGGTCGGCGTGAGACGAATCGAGGCGACGCCCGGAGAGTAGCGGGACAAGAGGGCCCAGGGCGCAGACAGCGTACGTCACCAGGCCAACGCAGCTGCAGCAGGCCCACAGGAAGGGACTGATCGTGGACACAGGTGCGTCGTCCCACGTCATCAACGACAGGAGTCGGTTCAAGAACTTTGACAACACTTTCCACCCGGAGAGACACAGCATGGAGCTGGCAGACGGGAAGCGCACCTACGGGTTGGCGCAAGAGAGAGGAGACGCACAGGTATGCCTCACAGACAGTGGGGGGCGCCGGCGTACAGTGACGTTAAAGAACGCTCTCTACGTACCATCGTTCCCACAAGGACTATTCTCTGTAATAGCTGCTACAGCGAACGGTGCCAGAGTGTTCTTCATCAAAGGTAAAAAAATTCTTGTAGAGCCCAACGGTACGCGATTTAACATAGAGGTGTACCAGAAAATGTATTACCTGCAAACAGAGTGTAATGACAACGACAAATGTAATGATGATAATGATATGTGTAACCTAACTGTCAGTCACGATATTCAGACATGGCATGAGATTATGGGTCATTGTAATTACGAGGATTTACTGAAACTGCAAGCAGTGACAGAAGGCATGCACATTGAAGGTGAAAAGCGTAGACCTGACAAAGAATGTGTAGTGTGCATAAAGGGGACGTTTACTCAATCGAGAAACAGAAATCCCACAGAAAAAGTAAAGGTACCACTTGCGCTAGTCAACACAGATCTTGCCGGTCCAGTAAGAAACGAGTCCATAGGAGGCTTTAGATATGTACAGTCTTTTACAGATGTGTGCACAGGGGCAGTGTTTGTTTACTTTCTCAAAGCAAAGAGTGACACACTCCAGGCCACGGAAAAATTCCTGGTAGACATAGCCCCTTATGGTAACATAAGATGCTTGAGGTCCGACAACGGAACCGAGTTCACAAACAGAGTTCCAATCACTGTTGAGGAGGAACAAGATAAGACACGAGACGTCATGTCCATATTCCCCACACCAGAACGGAGTGGCAGAGAGGGAATGGCGCACTCTTTTCGAAATGGCTAGGTGTAAGCTAGTAGACAGTAACTTACCTAAGAGTCTATGGCACTATGCGGTGCAAGAAGCCGCTTACACCAGAAACGGGTGCTTTAATAAGCACACAGGCACCACCCCGTATACAGCACTGACAGGAAAGAAGTGTAATCTAGCTAGAATGCACAAATTTGGATCAGGGTGTTATGCTTACCTGCAGGACAGAGGAAAGCTTGAGTCCAGATGTGAAAAAGCACTCTTTGTAGGGCACGACAAAGGAAGCCCCGCTTTCCTAGTTTATTATCCCGGTAAAGGGGGAGTGCAGAAACACAGGCTAGTCAAGTTTGTCACAAAGACAACATGTGAGAGCGAGACACAGACAGAGGAGCCAGAGCTGGACTCCAGAGTAAGGTGTGAAGAAACAGAGACACCTCAGCCCAGTGTACTTAGCACGGTCGTGCAGACAGACAGTCAGCCACCCCCAGAGGGCGATGACGAGGAGCACCCGAGGGTGACGTCACGTGCCCCAAGCAGTGGGAGGTATCCCTCAAGGGAACACAAACCCCCAAAGTATCTGACAGACTATTCCCGGAGAGGAAGTGACGAGGATGACAGTACATTTACCACCATTGATTACTGCTACAGGGTAGTCAGTGGGGTACCTCAGACCTTTAAAGAGGCCATAGTGTCCCCTGAATCAAGTAAATGGGAGAGAGCAATGGATGAGGAGATGAGGTCCCTAGAGGACAACCACACCTTTACTCTAACCAAGTTACCAGAGGGCAGACAGACAGTGGGAGGGAAATGGGTGTACTCAATCAAGGAGGGTATTGAAGGCCACGACAAGTACAAAGCGAGATTTGTAGCTAAAGGTTACAGTCAGAGGGAGGGGATAGACTACAGTGAAACATTCTCCCCCACAGCCAATCTGACCAGTGTAAGGGTAGTGATGCAAAAAGCAGCTGAGGACAATTTGATTTTACATCAGATGGATGTGAAGACAGCCTATCTGCACGCACCCATAGATATGGAGATATATATGGAACAACCTGAAGGTTACGAAAAGAAAGGAGAGAAGCTATTGTGTAAGCTAGAAAAATCCATTTACGGCCTGAAACAGTCTGGGCGAAATTGGAACGAGATGCTCCATACATGTGGCATGTTCAGCCGAACGCACAATTGGAGGGGGGCTTCCCACCCTCCAGAACATTTACAACAAGCGGTGCAGGGGTAAGGCTAAGAGAATCATCAAGGACTCCAGCCACCCAAACAACTGCCTCTTTGAACTGCTGCGGTCAGGCAAGCGATACCGGAGTCTCATGGCGAGCACAGAAAGACTCAGAAGAAGCTTCTATCCCCAGGCCATCAGGCTGCTCAACGAACAATAAACACTATGCAACAACCATCAAATGCACACAGCACACACATCCACACGCGCACACTCACTTTAAACAAACAACACACTGCAGCACCCACTCTCCACACTTTAGATCACCTAAACACACTTTATATTTATTGGTAAAGGATTTGCACTACAACTCGTACACCTTACTGAAAATTGTACCTAAATTGTACCTCATCCCATTTCTGCTTTGCACTATATAGTATTGTATATTAGTACATTGCATAGTATATTGTATATTGTATGGTAACTCAGTTACTTCTATTCTGCATCGAACATTGTACATATGTCTATACTGAACACTGTGACTTCTATTTTTACTTCTATTACATGCTATATTATTTTATTTCATACTTATCTTGTCTAGCACAGTCTCTGGAGCGTAACAGTAAGAAGCATTTTGTATAAAAGTATTCTGTACTTCTGTATGACAACTATTAAAGAAACTTGAACTTGAACTTGAACATGTCTCATAGAAGATCACTTCCTACAGAACCCAGTAGACCCCTGTGTTTACTCAAGGGAGTCAAAAGAGAAAAGTGATCATCGTCATTTGGGTGGATGATTTGATCATCGCAGCAGACAACACTAGAAACCTAGAACAGGTGAAAGGTATGCTCTCCACCAGATTCAAAATGAAAGACCTTGGAAGGTTAAAGCATTTTCTAGGCATGGACTTTGAACAGTCTGCCAATTGTGTAAAAATATCCCAGAAGAGATATGTGGAAAAGATCTTGAAACGTTTTGACATGCAAGAATGTAGATCAAGGGAAACACCATGTGATCAAAAATTAGACTACCAGGAGGATGCTCAGAAACTGACAGATGTAAAAATGTACAGAGAAGCTGTGGGTAGCCTCATTTATTTGACGACATGTACCCACCCTGACCTATGTTTTGTAGTGAGTAAATTGTCACAACATTTTGCTGACCCCACAGATGAGCATTGGATTACAGCAAAACATGTTTTTCGTTATCTCAAAGGTACAGCAGATAAACAGCTGTGTTTCAGAAAGAGCAGCGAGGGCTTAGGGCTTAAAGCCTACAGTGATGCAGACTGGGCAGCTGACACCACAGATAGAAGAAGTACCACAGGATATTGTGTGAGTTTGAACACAGACAGCTCACTGGTTTCGTGGAAAACAAAGAAGCAGCCCACAGTGGCACTATCAACTTGTGAAGCCGAATATATGGCTCTAGCTATGAGAGTACAGGAATGTATTTATCTTACCAATAAAGCTGCTCTTTTCACTATAAAACTCAGTTAACCATAACAGTTATGGTTAGATTTATATATTGGGGGGGGGGATATATCATATTTTTCATATAATCAAAAAGTGGTGGAGCAAGATCATACCTTTGCTCCCCCAAGTTCAATAGTGGGAGAGCAGAGATGCTCCGAATGCTCTTATGGCCAGGCGTCTATGATTCACTGATACAAAGTAAAATAGTGCAGTGCAATAAAATAGTTAGTAAAATAGAATAAAATAATGCAATAGTGCATTGCAATAAAATAGTTATCATCGTATTTTTTCGGGAGGCCGGTAAGGAGTGCATTACAGTAGTCGAGTTGGCTTGAGATAAAGGCATGGATCTGGTTTTCAGTGTCCTTTTGATTTATAAATGGCCGTACTTTAGCTATGTTTCTAAGGTGGAAGAATTAAGTTTTTGTCAACTTGTTGATTGTGATTTAAAGCTTAGGTCTGAGTCTACCATAACACCAAGACTTAACTCACTCAAATACAGTTAGCAGCTGGATAGACCACAGATGGAAATTAGCCTCTGCTAAATCTGGTGCAAACATATTTTCATGTAACAATGATGAATTGTAAAAAAAATAAAAAATAAAAAATTTTATAAATAGATTTGGGGCTTTTCAGAATACATTCGGGGCTTGAGCCCAAGTAGCCACCCCCTAGCCCCGCCCCTGATGGATACCTATATGTATATAAGAAGACTGTTGTTTACGAGGACAACCAGGGAACCATTGCAATTGCTAGAAACCCTGTGTGCCGGCAGAGATGTAAACATGTCGATATAAAATATAATTTCATCAGATCTGTCATCAGAGAAGAAAGGATGACACTGATTTATTGTCCAACGGACGACATGGTAGCAGACGCTATGACGAAACCTGCTTCCAAATTGAAATTGAAGAGATTTGCAGAGGTCATGTTTGGTGTGTAAATATTGACTGCCATATTCTTTTTGATGTTTTGGATTGTATTATTTTATTTGTAAAATGTTTTCGGAGAAGTTATCCAGTGTGCTAAACAACCCTAAGTGGGAGTGTTAAAGTTAGAGGTTCTATGTAGGATTGCAAATAACTGTCTAACTGCATATATAACTGTTTCCACTAGAGGGCGCTCTAGGCGGAGCCACTCATGATACCACCAGGTGGCGAGTATTTAAAGAGATGTCTCCTCCCCCTCTACCTCTTTCCCACCTGCCTCTCAGAGAGAGGAGAACTCTAGTACTGCTGCTGTTTAACATGTGAATGAATAAACCACGCCAAAGGCTAAAGATAGAAACCATGCCTCTTTGACCACATTATTGTCGCCCCATAGCCAGATTCTGTCAACATCTATAAATAAAAGTGACTTGACTTGACTTTAATGTTATCTATAGCACCTTTTAAAAAATACAAATCCACACTGAGTCTAGGATCTGTTGTGAAGCTGAAGTGTGAAAGGGGCTGTGTGGTGTAGTGGTCTATAGTGGCCTCAGAGAGAGAAAGGCCAGAGACATCCATCTGGACTGAGACAAGGCTGAGCTGAAGGCCTGATAAGACAGGCTGCGTTTGTCAGCCTCACTCCAGCATCAGATATCAACCATTTACAAAACATATTGCCTAAAAAAACAAAACATCCCCATTTGAGCACTTCTATCTATATGCCTTTGAGACATACAGACAGACAGACAGGCAGGCAGGCAGGCAGGCAGGCAGGCAGGCAGGCAGGCAGGCAGGCAGGCAGGCAGGCAGGCAGGCAGACAGGCAGACAGGCAGACAGGCAGACAGACAGACAGACAGACAGACAGACAGACAGACAGACAAGGGCATTTTACCAGGGGGCTCAGAGTGCAGGCCAGCAGAGGGTCAGAGCAGGAATAGACACAGTGACTGCTGTAGGGCTCGACCCTGTGACCCTCTGGTTACAACACTGTGTTTCTGACCCTCACACAAACAACCAGGCTATGTTTGACCACCTGTCTTTCTTTCTTTCTTTCTAGCTGAAACACTTATATTCTAGCCATTCTAGGGCTATAGCTGAAACACTTATATTCTAGCCATTCTAGGGCTATAGCTGAAACACTTATATTCTAGACATTCTAGGGCTATAGCTGAAACACTTATATTCTAGACATTCTAGGGCTATAGCTGAAACACTTATATTCTAGACATTCTAGGGCTATAGCTGAAACACTTATATTCTATACATTCTAGGGCTATAGCTGAAACACTTATATTCTAGATATTCTAGGGCTATAGCTCAGTGGCGGCCGGTGGGTACTTCGCCACTAGGGGCACTATACCAAACATTTTGCAAACATGTACAGTACAGTACCACGCAACAGACTCATGGCAAGACGTGAGCGATTCGACTCACGCTCACGGCAATGAATCGGCTCTTATGAACGAGTCGCTCAGCTGTTACTACAACAACACACAACCAGTCAAATAAAGTATAGTCTAGACACTAATTCACAACTTGAAACACAATATATAAATAGAAAAGTTAGAAACAAAACTCGCCCCGTCTCCAAACACAGGCAGATCTCTCCCTCTCTCCTTCTCTCTCTCACACACAGCGCGACGTGGAATCGATTCGTTACACAATCAGACCTATTATATACCAAGAATAACTTCAGTATGAGTACAGGGCTGTACACATATTTTGCATATTGTTAAACGAGCCAAGGCTAGCTATTAAACTATCGATATGAATCGAAAATCTGGGACCCTGATGTAAACAAGACAAAAGAGAGAGAGAGAGAGAGAGAGAGAGAGAGAGAGAGAGAGAGAGAGAGAGAGAGAGATGTCACCTGGTGATAACTCATAATTATGATGTAATAATGAGAGATGTCACCTGGTGAGAACTCTCTCAACCAATAGATCAACTGAATTATGATCTATTAATGAGGGTCTATTAATGACATTCAAAGCTCTTTACAATGTAGAGCAGAATTTGCCTCCTCCACCACCAGTGCATAGCCGTCTTTGTGGCCGAATGGCCATACACTGACACAAGTGACATCTCTCATTATTACATCATAATTCATCAAGAGTTCTCACCAGGTGACATCTCTCATTAATACATCATAAGAGAGAGAGAGACTCACTGTTTAGTTGAAACGTCCAGGGCAGGAGAGCTTGATAAACGTGTATAATCCACTGATGATGTATTCCAGACCACTGTCCACTGTAGTCTGTCTCCAGACTACATCCGCCATATAGCTTGTTAGCCAAGTGTTAGCTCGTTAGCACAACACAAGTACATTCCTTTGTCCATTTCCGCTCGAACAGACTGCAAACTACCTGGCGTTCTATCGCCATGCTCTAAGACAAACTCTAACCTTAACCAACTTTGAAAGAGTGCCTAAGCTTAACAGTCTAAAGAACTTGCAGTCACGGCACGCTTGTCTAAGACAAACAGCTGCCTGCATCATTCTCACAACAACACAACTATCTCCACCGACCAACCTAGGAACCAACCTAGCCGGAATAACCTAGAATTGGAACATTAGAAATTGGATTCGGCCAATCAGAGATCGTCTCTGTGAAATTCTGCTACGGAAAAAAATACTCGCGTCGGCCAATCAGAGAGCGTCTCCGCGAAATGCGGCTACAGATATTCTTGACGCTACTGGCTAGACCGCTTTAAATCGCGCCCGGATTCCAACATAATAGTCATATTTCAACGCACAACGCGTTATGCACTGATTGGCTGTGACGGATACAGCGATCAAACTGTGACGCGCACTCAGAGCGCTATCGCGTATAGCCCGGGCCGAGAAATACGAAAAAATTAAAAAAACGTGATGTCACTTCCTGCTCTGGAAAACGAGTGTTTTTTAATTGCGATAATAACGTTATATTGTGCATTGGAAATACAAACATACTTAAAATGAGTAAATATTATTCATTTTAAACATGTTTATATTATTTATAGGGCTATAAAACAAAAAACAAAAAGATACTTTTTCTTGTTCTACTCTCATATAACCAGGCAGGGCCTGAAGGGGGGGCGGCGCCCTAGCGCCCCCCAGTGGCGGCCGCCACTGCTATAGCTGAAACACTATATTCTAGGGCTATAGCTGAAACATGTATATTCTAGACATTCTAGGGCTATTGAAACACTTATAGTCTAGTAGTCATTCTAGGGATAGCTGAAACACTTATATTCTAGTCATTCTAGGGCTATAGCTGAAACACTTATAATGATTCTAGACATTCTATGGCTATAGCTGAAACATGTATATTCTAGACATTCTAGGGCTATAGCTGAAACACTTACTGTATATTCTAGTTATGCTAGGGCTATAGTTCTTTTAAACTGTACTTTCTATAAACTGCTAACTGTATGTGATCTTTTAAATGCACTTGATTTTAGACTTGTGTTTTAAGAAACTTTTGATTCATGATCTACTTTTGGTTTCACAATCTGCTCTTAATTCTGCTTTCATTTATAAATGTTTTTTGACCATGATCTGTTTTTGATTTCTGTTTTGTGTGTAAACTACAAAAGTGTGTTATTATTGTTGTTATTATATGGTGTGTCATACTGTGGAACAGTTTGGAAGCTGCTTCATACAACATCAAACATTGTTGATAAATGCTGTGAATGTCTGATAAACCAGAACAGGCAAAGGATTTTGGGATGATAGACTGAGCCATGACGAATCAGACAATATCTTTAAAGGTGCTATAGATAACATTCAGCTAGATGTCGCACTAGAGATGTTGCATGCCATTTATGCTATCAGGTGCATTCCATGTGGGGAAATGAGAAGTAGGGGGGTACATGTAAACAACAACATTAATTTTGGACCCGCCAAAATGTTTTAATGATAAATTCATGAATAATGTTTTGGGGGTGGGGCAAATTAATACTGCAACTTTCTAAAAGCTCTGTGGATTTTTTTTTGTTTTGATTTTTAAATTTGTATTATTAGGCCTACTCTACATACATCTATAGCACCTTAATGTTATCTATAGCACCTTTAACATAATAACAAATAAAGGTGTAAAATTGCATAACATTGTACAGTGGTGTGAGATGCAACATGTAGTTTATATACCATAGTCTACTTATGTGACGGTCCCAAAACGGACAATAATAACCACACTGGTCCTGGTGCTGCAATCAGAGGGGATATAAGCCAGAACATTGTTCAGTTGAACTGAACAATGTTCTGGCTTCCAGGTTCCAGACAACAGCTCTCATATCAGTTACCGAATAACGACCAATCCCCGGTCAGAGAGAGAGAGAGAGAGAGAGAGAGAGAGAGAGAGAGAGAGAGAGAGAGAGAGAGAGAGAGAGAGAGAGAGAGAGAGA
>NC_140165.1:186877159-186914659 GCF_963971535.1 Notolepis coatsorum
TCGTGTGTGAGTGTGTGTGTGTGTGTGTGTGTGTGGTGTGTGTGTTCGAGTGCGCATGCAGCTATGATGTGATATGATAGGATGATGCGTGTGTGTGTGTGTGTCTGTCTCTGTGTATGACCTGTGTGTGTGTGTTCACAAGTGAGAGTGTGTGTGTCTGCCTCTGTGTATGACCTGTGTGTGTGTGTGTGTTCACAAGTGAGTGTGTGTGTGTGTGTGTGTGTGTGTGTCTCTGTGTATGACCTGTGTGTGTGTGTGTGTGTGTGTGTGTGTGTGTGTGTGTGTGTGGTGTGTGTGTGTGTGTTGTGTGCGTGCGCATGTGTGTGTTCGAGTGCGCATGCAGCTATGATGTGATATGATAGGATGATGCGTGTGTGTGTGTGTCTGTCTCTGTGTATGACCTGTGTGTGTGTTCACAAGTGAGAGTGTGTGTGTCTGCCTCTGTGTATGACCTGTGTGTGTGTGTGTGTTCACAAGTGAGTGTGTGTGTGTGTCTCTGTGTATGACCTGTGTTGTGTGTGTGTGGTGTGTGTGTGATGTGTGTGTGTGTGTGTGTGTGTGTGTGTGTGTGTATGTGTGTTCGAGTGCGCATGCAGCCATGATGTGATATGATGGGATATGTGTGTGTTCACAAGTGAGAGTGTGTGTGTGTGTGTGTGTTGTGTGTGTGTGTGTGTGTGTGTGTGTGTGTGTGTGTGTGTGTGTGTGTGTGTGTGTGTGTGTGTGTGTGTGTGTGTGTGTGTGTGTCTGTTCTGTCTGTATGTCTGTCTGTCTCTGTGTATGGCCTGTGTGTGCGTGTGTTTGTGTCTGTGTGTGTGTGTGTGTTCACAACTCGAGTGTGTGTGTGTGTGTGTGTGTGTGTGTGTGTGTGTGTGTGTGTGTGTGTGTGTGTGTGTGTGTGTGTGTGTGTGTGTGTGTGTGTGTGTGTCTCTGTGTATGACCTGTGTGTGTGTGTGTGTGTGTGTATGTGTGTGTGTGTGTGTGTGTGTGTGTGTGTGTGTGTGTGTGTGTGTGTGTGTGTGTGTGTGTGTGTGTGTGTGTGTGTGTGTGTCTGTCTGTCTGTCTGTCTGTCTCTGTGTATGGCCTGTGTGTATGTGTGTGTGTTCACAAGTGAGAGTGTGTCTGTCTCTGTGTATGACCTGTGTGTGTGTGTGTGTTGTGTGTGTGTGTGTGTGTGTGTGTGTGTGTGTGTGTGTATGTATGTGTGTTCGAGTGATTTTTTTGATTTGATTTGATTTGATTTGATTTGATTTGATTTGATTTAGTGTGCCATGTGATATGTGATATGATGATGTGTGTTCACAAGTGAGAGTGTGTGTGTGTGTGTGTGTGTGTGTGTGTGTGTGTGTGTGTCTGTCTGTACGTCTGTCTGTCTGCTCTGTGTATGCCTGTGTGTATGTGTGTGTGTTCACAAGTGAGAGTGTGTGTGTGTGTGTGTGTGTCTCGCCGGATCACCACCTTATTGTGGTGAGGCACTTTGCGTGTCTCCATGACCCTAGAGCTATGTCGGCGGGAGTCTCGCACTCCTGGCAGGGCCACCCAAGCCGAACAGGTCGAAGGGTAGAGGCCAGACTAAGAGTGATCCCAAAACACCTCAACGGCGGAGCAGGCGGAAGATGGTGGATGTGAGAACCACCACAACGGCTGCGAAGGCGGAGGAAGGACCCCCATTGCCACATGGTAAACCCGGGGCGGGTATAGTGGCTAGGGGAGTAAACCCTGAGGAAAAATCTGCCCTGGGGACAGGCACAGGCGGAGTCCAACAGACCGGACCACCGGCAGCCCCCTGCAACTCCTGCCAGACGAAGGTCGTCATGGGTTCTCTCATGCCACTGGAGGTTAATCTGCAAGGAGTGAAGATGGTGGGAGTGAGGACTGCACAGCCACACCCTCACCTTAATCCTTACCTATGTGCAAGCTTCTTGCCCATCCTCCCCCGCCCCCCCCCCCCCCCCCCCCAAAAAGTCCTGTGGCGTTGTGAATGGCGGTAGGTACAGGCCAAGGATGTGGCTGGGAGTGTCTAGCCAAACCATGCACACAGGCGACAGTGGAGTGATGGTCGTTGAGACTGCGGGATGGAGCAGCGCATCGCTTCGGCAGCTTCCATTGTGACTGAGCAGCCCCACACTGCTCACCCCTGAGATGGGGAAGGACCTAGAAAAGGTGGTCCAAACATTGTCTGCTCTTCTACTCCGGGTGGTATACCGCAACCATCGGAGCATCCCCTTTTGCGGTCGAAAAACTAAAATATTAAGAAATAAGCCTTTATGTATTGCTTCGTGGAATGTTCGCACACTGCTGGACCTGGCTGAAACACCTGACAGGCCACATCGCAGGACAGCACTCGTGGCCCTGGAACTCGCAAGGTATAACATCGACATTGCAGCTCTCAGCGAGACTAGACTACATGGAGAGGACTCCCTGACAGAGGTTGGTGCAGGATACACCTTCTTCTGGAAGGGGGTCCCTGAAGGCACTCGCCGCATCCATGGAGTAGGCTTCGCTGTGAAGTCCCAACTGCTGCAACGCATCCCAGAGTCCCCCATCGGTGTTAGCGAACGCTTAATGACATGGCGCATCCCCCTTGCAAAGGGACGCTTCGCCACTCTCCTTAGTGCTTATGCACCAACTTTAGATGCTGAGTTCAACATCAAAGAGGATTTCTACCGAGCCCTCGACTCAATATTACAGAAAACTCCAGCTACGGACAAGCTCATATTAATGGGAGACTTCAATGCTAGAGTGGGCACGGAGCACCTGGTATGGGACAGAGTTATTGGCCGACATGGAGTAGGGAAGATAAATGACAACGGGCTTCGGCTCCTCTCCCTCTGTGCAGAACACCACCTGGTCATAACCAACACCATCTTCCAGATGAAGAACAGGTTCAAAACTACCTGGCAGCACCCCCGCTCTAAACACTGGCATCTCCTGGACTATGTGATTGTACGCCAAAAAGACCGACAGGACGTCCTTACCACCCGAGTCATGCGTGGAGCCGAGTGTTGGACTGATCACCTCATGGTCAGATCCAAACTCCTCATGAGTATCCAACCCCGTGGACCGAGGGTAGCACCTAATAAGAAACTAAATTCTGCAGCACTGAATACCCCCACCTCAAAAAACCACCTCCGACAGCTCCTTGCTGAAAACCTCAATAAGATCCCGGAGGAATCAGCTGACTGGCCAGCTCTGCGCCAGGCTATCCACAGCGCAGCCTCTGAGGCACTTGGCCAGACGAGGAAACGACACCAGGACTGGTTTGATTGTAACTCAGCCAAGATACAGTCCCTGCTAAAAACCAAGCATGAAGCCCACAAAGCCCTCCTGTCCTGCCCTGGTTCTCCCACCCTGAAAGCTGCCTTTGCTGCAGCAAGAACAGCAACCCAGCGAGCCCTCCGGACTATGGAGGATGCCTGGTGGATACAGAAGGCGAAGGAGATCCAAAGCCTGGCAGACTGCCACAACATCCAGGGCTTTTACGATGCCATCAAAGCACTGCATGGCCCCAGGAAGCGGGCGACTGCTCCAGTTCGATCAGTCGACGGTTCTAAACTCTTTAAGGACCGACATGAGATCCTCACCCGCTGGGCAAACCACTTTGAGTCTTTACTCAATCACACCAACCCCACTGACCCACATATCCTGGATAATCTCCCAGACATGCCACCAGTCATGCACCTGGACACCCCACCACACTTCTCTGAGACCAGTCAAGCCATTGCGGGTCTAAAGAACAATAAAAGCCCTGGACCCGATGGCATCCCAGCAGAGGTTTTCAAACACGGAGGGTACCTCCTCACGCGCCGTCTGCACCTCCTGATCTGCAACATCTGGGAACATGAGACCCTCCCACAGGACTGGAAGGATGCAAACATTGTGGTCATCTACAAGCAGAAAGGGGACAGAGCAGTCTGCGGAAACAGCCGTGGAATCTCTCTCCTCTCCATCGCAGGGAAAGTGCTGGCGAAGATCATGCTGAACAGGCTGGTGGAAAACATCTCTGAAGCTGCGCTTCCGGAAACGCAATGTGGCTTTCGGAAGACCAGATCCACCACCGACATGGTCTTTGTCCTGAGGCAGCTGCTAGAGAAGAGCAGAGAGCATCGCAAGGATCTTTACATAGCCTTCATAGACCTAAGCAAAGCCTTCGACACCATCAGCCGTGAGCTGCTCTGGAAACTCCTCAACAAACTTGGGGTACCACCCAAGTTTCTCTCCATCCTTCAGCAGCTGCATGACGGGATGCAAGCCAGAGTCCAGACGGGTGAACTCCAGTCAGAATCCTTTAAGGTTAATGTTGGGGTGAAGCAGGGCTGTGTCTTGGCTCCGGTGCTCTTTAATCTCCTCCTCTCTGCCGTCACCTGCCTCTTCCGCCGAGCCATGGGACATGAAGACGGTGTCCATGTGGAATACCGCCTTGATGGTAGCCTCTTCAACATCCGCCGGCTCCAGGCACACACAAAGACAAAATCCTGCCAAGTATGTGAGCTACAGTACGCTGATGACTGTGCCATCTTAGCTCACAGTCCAGAGTCTATGCAGCATGCTCTCGACACCATATCCAGCCTGTACCAATCCTTCGGTCTCCAGGTCAACATACAAAAAACCGAAGTCATGTCCCAACTCACTTCCCGAACCTCTACACCTCCCAGTTTTCACATAAACGGTGTTCCACTCAAAACAGTGGATCATTTCACCTACCTCGGCTCCACTCTGTCCTCATGCTGCTCCCTTGACGCGGAGATACACACACGTATCAATAAAGCGGCATCATCCTTTGGACGCCTACGCAGCAGGGTTTTTGAAAACCGAAACCTGAAGATCAGCACCAAGGTTGCCGTTTACAACGCAGTATGTCTCTCCACTCTGCTCTATGGAGCAGAATCCTGGACCCCATACCGCCGGCACATCACCAACTTGGACGCTTTCCACATCCGTTGCCTCCAAAGGATCCTCGGCCTGACCTGGGAAGATCGAGTCCCCCACACAGACATCCTCAACAACACCAACTCAATCTGTATGGCCGCAGCTGTGGCCAAAAAACATCTTCGTTGGATAGGGCACACCATACGTATGCCTGACCACCGCCTGCCCCGCCAAGTCCTCTATGGCCAACTGAGAGGAGCAAAGCGGGCTGCTGGAGGCCAAAAGAGACGCTTTAAGGACTACACCAGGGACCTCCTAAAGTGTGCAAACATCACGCAGCTTGAAACTCTGGCACTCGACAGATCAGCCTGGCAAGTCACTTGTGCCACTGCAGTTTCCCAAATACACCAAACGAACCAAGACCGAAGATCTGAGAGGCGCACGCAACGACACCAGCGGGCGGCTGGCATCCCCCAGGTATCTGGCTTCCCTTGCGCCATCTGTGGACGGTGTGCGGCTCAAGGATCGGACTCAACGCCCACGAGAAGTGGCACCAGCGGCAGTGTCGCTAACTCCCCTCCCCACCCCCCCTCTCCCCATCCCTGGAGCAAGCGTCATCATCGAACACGATGGACAGCTAAGAGAGTGTGTGTGTGTGTGTGTGTGTGTGTGTGTGTGTGTCTGTCTGTCTGTATGTCTGTCTGTCTCTGTGTATGGCCTGTGTGTGCGTGTGTCTGTGTGTCTCTGTGTGGTGTGTGTGTTCACAACTCGAGTGTGTGTGTGTGTGTGTGTGTTGTGTGTGTGTGTGTGTGTGTGGTGTGTGTGTGTGTGTGTGTGTTGTGTGTGTGTGTGTGTGTGTGTGTGTGTGTGTGTGTGTGTGTGTGTGTGTGTGTGTGTGTGTGTGTGTGTGTGTGTGTGTGTGTGTGTGTGTGTGTGTGTGTGGTGTTGTGTGTGTGTGTGTGTGTGTGTGTGTGTGTGTGTGTGTGTGTGTGTGTGTGTGTGTGTGTGTGTGTGTGTGTGTTGTGTGTGTGTGTGTGTGTGTGTGTGTGTGTGTGTGTGTGTGTGTGTGTGTGTGTGTGTGTGTGTGTGTGTGTGTGTGTGTGTGTGTGTGTGTGTGTGTGTGTGTGTGTGTGTGTGTGTGTGTGTGTGTGTGTGTGTGTGTGTGTGTGTAGCCTGGTCCATTGACTTGCGTTTATGACATTTTGTACAATATATTGAATCATCTTCATATTGAATGAAATTGTAAGACGGTCGGTGTAGCTATGTGGATTGTCCGTTTGGGAAATATGTTTGCCTGAATTCAGACATTTGAAATATGGTGGGCTGTCTGGTAATTGTGGTGGGTTAGCTACCTTTATGGAATGAGGAATACCTTTTGGATTAGAATTTTGAAATGTTCCTGTCCTGATCCTGAAATGTCCCCATTATCCATGCTGGGACATCTTGTCCATATGACATTATAGATTAGAGTCTGTGAGGCATGTGATGTCCAAAAACAAACAAACAAACAAACACTCTAGTAGAGTTGGCGCTGCACCGATGGCTGCCTTTCTGATCGCTCCGTCGAGACTGTGCTTTCTTTTGTTAATTTTTATAGTATTAGGAGTTTTATTTGCACCAACTGTTGGTGCATTATATGTGTATGACCGTCAGTCAATCATTGACATTGGATTAAGGAAAACTTACCGATTGGATTGCTCTCTGGATCGTAGGGCTGGGCGATATGGAAAAAAATCATATCGCGATAACGATATGATAATTTTATTTTATTTCTCGATATCGATAATTATCGAATTGTTATAAGTATTAAAATTTTTTTTTTTTTTTTTTTTTTTTTCTTTTTAACAACAGATGTATGTTTATTTTGCAGCAATTCTTTGTCATTGCCGCCATCTTTAGGGTTACATCCCCTCACACTCCAGTTCTCAGGCTGCAGCTGGTTTAAAAGCTAAAGTAAACCGGCTTCTCTGCTGGCTGTGGCTCCAGAGGAGTTGAACAGTTCTGGCTCTGCTAGTTTATTTTCGATCTTTTGGCGCTTTTTTGGTGGACAAACCACCGCACATGTGCACTGTGACTCGTGACTGGAGTCTAGTTCTGCTAGCACACATAGCCTACTGTGTACAGACGGTTTCAAAATGTATTTTAAATTAGAAAGCAAACAAAATAAATGGACAAGAGAAAAAGAAATCTGAATTTGGTCAGTATCGTCATTTGGACAAGCAAAGCTATTACTTTAAGTTGCAGGCAAGAAAGACAAGTCTGTCCACTGTCTCTGGTTTTAAAACTGCCCTGTTGCAGGTAAAAAAAAAAAAAAAAAAAAAAAAAAAAAAAACGATTTTTTTTTAATTTCGATATTCGATATCGATTATTAAAATATATCGCGATATTTATCGTTATCGTTATATCGCCCAGCCCTACTGGATCGGATCGCTGAACAGCAGCAATGGCCCGCCGAGATCCTTTGTTATGGCCATGGCCAAGACCAGGAGAAGCCGCCGCGAAGACGTGGAAAGAGAGCCGGGGTCCGAAACAGACTGAGGTCCAAACGACACAGAACCACATTGCCCAGCATATTGTTGGCCAATGTGCAATCGATAGGAAATAAACTGGACGACATCAGAGCACGGATCCAATTCCAGAGGGACATTCGGGATTGTAACGTCCTCTGTTTCACAGAAACTTGGCTGAGTCCAGATGTCCCGAATCATGCAATAGAACCGGCAGACCACTTCTTCGTTCTCCGCAAGGACCGGACGGCAGAAGAGTCACTAAAGAAGAAAGGAGGCGGCATTGCCTTCATGATAAACAAGGAGTGGTGCGATTTAGGCAACGCAAAGGAACTGTCTAACCACTGCTCCCCAGACCTGGAGTTTATCACGATAAAATGTCGACCCTTCTTCCTCCCAAGAGAGTTAACGTCCATCATCCTCATCGGAGTGTACATTCCACCACACGCGAACACTGGGGTCGCACTTTCAAAACTTCACGACGAGGTAAACAAACAACAGATAGCTAGCGTTGACGCTGCCATTCTGGTTCTGGGCGATTTCAACAGCGCGCGTCTTAAAAAGGTGTTGCCGAATTTCTATCAGCATGTGACCTGTCCCACCAGAGGCGAGAACATATTAGACCATGTATACTCGCAATTTAAGAATGGGTACAGGTCACAGGCTCTTAGCCCATTCGGTAAGTCCGATCACGCCGCCATTTTTCTTTTGCCAAAGTATAAACAAAGTCTCAAGCGAACGCCGGTGGTCTCGCGAGAGGGTAAGCGTTTGACCGTGACGTCAGGGGAGGCACTCCAAGCTGCACTTGAATGCACAGACTGGAAGGTATTCCGTGATAACACAGCCAATATTAACGAATACACTGAAACGGTGCTTGACTTTGTCTGTACTCTGTTAGAAGAAACAATCCCCTCTACCACAATTAGAATCTACCCAAATCAAAAGCCCTGGGTAGATAAATCCGTCCGTGAGGCTCTGAAAGTGCGCACATCAGCATACAACACGGGGCTGGTGACAGGCAACATGGAAGAACACAAGACGGCAAGATACAACGTCAGGAGAGCATTAATAGAGGCAAAACGGCGTTACAGGGATAAAGTTGAACTTCAGTTTGAACAGGCTGACTCTAGAGGCATGTGGCAGGGCCTCAGAACAATGACAGATTACAAAGGGACCCCCTCAAACTGAACAGTGACATCTCCTTAGCAAATGATCTCAATTCCTTCTATGCGAGGTTTGAGGCTGTGAATAACAACACCAGCCTACAAACCACGGCAATGGGGGCGGGGGGTCTGCTGATGGAGACTCAGTGTTCAGGGTAACAGAGCATGAGGTGAGACGGATCTTTAAAAAAGTGAATATCAGGAAGGCAGCAGGACCGGACGGCATCCCCGGCCGTGTCCTAAAAGTCTGTGCCGACCAACTGGCCCCGGTATTCACTGACATCTTCAACCTGTCCTTGGAACAGGCTGTCATCCCCACCTGTCTGAAGGAGTCCACCATCATCCCTGTACCCAAAAAATCTACGCCCGCTTGCCTCAACGACTACCGCCCTGTAGCCCTCACCTCCATAGCCATGAAGTGCTTTGAGAAGCTAGTGAAGGGCTACATCTGTTCCTCCCTCCCCATCAACCTGGACCCCCTGCAATTTGCATATCGCCCCAACAGGTCCACGGAGGACGCCATAGCCCATGTGCTGCACACAGCAGCATCACACCTGGACAAGAGGCAGGGGAACTATGTGAGAATGCTGTTCATCGACTACAGCCCAGCATTCAATACCATAGTCCCCTCCAAACTCATAGCCAAGCTCAGGGACCTGGGCTTGAACTATGACCTCTGTCAGTGGGTCCTGGACTTCCTGACGGGCAGACCCCAGGTGGTAAGAGCAGGCAACTGCACCTCCTCATCCATCACGCTCAACATAGGGGCCCCCCAGGGCTGTGTTCTGAGCCCCCTCCTCTACTCCCTGTACACACATGACTGCGTGGCACAGCGGAACAACAACACAATCATCAAATTTGCTGATGACACAGTAGTGGTGGGCCTGATCTCTGCCAACGACGAGAGGGCCTACCTGGAAGAGGTAGAGAATCTGTCACAGTGGTGTCAGGAGAACTGCCTCTCCCTGAACGTCAGCAAAACAAAAGAGATGATTGTGGACTTCAGGAGGTCGGGGGTCAAGGACTACAGCCCCCTCAGCATCGACGGGGCACCGGTTGAGAGAGTGAACAGTTTCAAGTACCTCGGAGCCCACATATCCGAGGACTTGACATGGACCACACACATTGACAGTGTTGTGAAGAAGGCACGACAACGCCTCTACTTCCTCAGGCGCCTAAGGAAGTTCCAAGTCAGTCAGAAGATCCTTATGAACTTCTACTCATGTACAATAGAGAGCATCCTGACTGGCAACATCACCTCCTGGTTTGGGAATAGCACTGCACAAGACCGTAGCAGACTACAAAGAGTGACACGTTCAGCCGAACGCACAATTGGAGGGGGGCTTCCCACCCTCCAGAACATTTACAACAAGCGGTGCAGGGGGAAGGCTAAGAGAATTATTAAGGACTCGAGCCACCCGAACAACTGCCTCTTTGAACTGCTGCGGTCAGGCAAGCGATACCGGAGTCTTAAGGCGAGCACAGAAAGACTCAGAAGAAGCTTCTATCCCCAGGCCATCAGGCTGCTAAACGAAAAATAAACACTATGCAACAACCATCAAATGCACACAGCACACACACCCACACGCACACACTCACTTAAACCACACAAACACACTTTATATTTATTGATAAAGGATTTGCACTACAACTCGTACACCCACTGTAAATTGTACCTAAATTGCACCTCATCCCATTTCTGCCTTGCACTATATAGTATTGTATTAGTACACTGCACAGTATTGTATATTATATGGTAACTCAGTTACGTCTATTCTGCATCGAACATTGTACATACTGTATGTCTATACTGAACACTGTGACCTCATTTTTTTTTTACTTCTAATTTACATGCTATACTATGTTATTTTATTTCATACTTATCTTGTCTTGCACAGTCTCTGGAGCATAACAGTAAGAAGCATTTTGTATAAAAGTATTCTGTACTTCTGTATGACAACTATTAAAGAAACTTGAACTTGAAACAAACAAACCCACGAATATAAATAAGCAGTTAAAAGTGAATAGAGTGCATTAACTGTCCTCAGAAAGGATCAAGCAGCATGTCAGGAGGTGCAGGCGACTCTGCCATCTGTGTGTTTGTGATCTACAGTATGTTTTATATGTTTTTAATGCCTGTCGATTCACTAGTGTAGTGCTTGTAATACCTCAGTATTACTGCTTACAGTGTTATCAAGAACCTCAGTATTACTGCTTACAGTGTTAAGAACCTCAGTATTACTGCTTACAGTGTTATCAAGAACCTCAGTATTACTGATTACAGTGTTATCAAGAACCTCAGAATTACTGCTTACAGTGTTAATAACCTCAGTAATACTGCTTACAGTGTTATCAATAACCTCAGTATTACTGCTTACAGTGTTAAGAACCTCAGTATTACTGCTTACAGTGTTATCAAGAACCTCAGTATTACTGCTAACAGTGTTATCAAGAACCTCAGTATTAGTGCTTAGTGTTATTAAGAACCTCAGTATTACTGCTTACAGTGTTATCAAGAACCTCAGTATTACTGCTTACAGTGTTAAGAACCTCCGTAATACTGCTTACAGTGTTATCAATAACCTCAGTATTACTGCTTACAGTGTTAAGAACCTCAGTATTACTGCTTACAGTGTTATCAAGAACCTCAGTATTACTGCTAACAGTGTTATCAAGAACCTCAGTATTAGTGCTTAGTGTTATTAAGAACCTCAGTATTACTGCTTACAGTGTTATCAAGAACCTCAGTATTACTGCCAACAGTGTTATCAAGAACATCAGTATTAGTGCTTAGTGTTATTAAGAACCTCAGTATTAGTGCTTAGTGTTATCAAGAACCTCAGTATTAGTGCTTAGTGTTATTAAGAACCTCAGTATTACTGCTTACAGTGTTATCAAGAACCTCAGTATTACTGCTAACAGTGTTATCAAGAACCTCAGTATTAGTGCTTAGTGTTATTAAGAACCTCAGTATTAGTGCTTAGTGTTATCAAGAACCTCAGTATTAGTGCTTAGTGTTATTAAGAACCTCAGTATTAGTGCTTAGTGTTATCAAGAACCTCAGTATTAGTGCTTAGTGTTATTAAGAACCTCAGTATTAGTGCTTAGTGTTATCAAGAACCTCAGTATTAGTGCTTAGTGTTATCAAGAACCTCAGTATTAGTGCTTAGTGTTATCAAGAACCTCAGTATTACTGCTTACAGTGTTATCAAGAACCTCAGTATTACTGCTAACAGTGTTATCAAGAACCTCAGTATTAGTGCTTAGTGTTATTAAGAACCTCAGTATTAGTGCTTAGTGTTATCAAGAACCTCAGTATTAGTGCTTAGTGTTATTAAGAACCTCAGTATTAGTGCTTAGTGTTATCAAGAACATCAGTATTAGTGCTTAGTGTTATCAAGAACCTCAGTATTACTGCTTACAGTGTTATTAAGAACCTCAGTATTAGTGCTTAGTGTTATTAAGAACCTCAGTATTAGTGCTTAGTGTTATCAAGAACATCAGTATTAGTGCTTAGTGTTATCAGGAACCTCAGTATTACTGCTTACAGTGTTATTAAGAACCTCAGTATTACTGCTTACAGTGTTAAGAACCTCAGTATTACTGCTTACAGTGTTATCAAGAACCTCAGTATTACTGCTTACAGTGTTATCAAGAACCTCAGCATTACTGCTAACAGTGTTATCAAGAACCTCAGTATTACTGCTAACAGTGCTATCAAGAACCTCAGTATTACTGCTTGCAGTGTTAACACTTTGAGTGCCACTCACGAGATTTCTCTGGTTTTTAATAGTGACGTAGAATGCCACTCACGAGATTTCTCGGATTTTTTTTTTTTTTTTTTTTGCGATCTGAAAAATTATTGCATCACCCGAGCCTACCCGAGTATAGCCGAGGGGCGCCGGCGATCACTGTGGAAAAAAGCGCCCCCTGTCGTCTCCCAGATGACATAAGTGATTTTGGAATGGACTCAATGAAAATGAATGGGGAAAAAAATCCGGTACTCCACATTTTCCAGTTCACTGATCCAGCCGGGGTTACCAGAGTTCATTCTGGAGCCTCAGAGCCCCGCGGATCATGGAGTTCTACTGTATCGCGTTGGATCCATACACGTATCGATTTTTTCGAATGGTGATCAGGAATTGGAATATACCAGTTGGATACCATCTGATGTCAGGTAAGGACTCTATGTTATCAGTGGTAGGATAATCAGAGTAAGTTTGATGAAGTTATAAGCTGTTTTGTGAAATGTCTTCTTTCGGTTTCACTGTAAAAGTCTGTGAGGAAATCAACGGAGCGATTATCAGTGCGCGGCCGTAATGTACTTGCGTGCACGTATAATATTGATCATCTAGCGTTTATTTGAAAACGATTCATTAAAAGGCCGACGAATATCAACGTTGTGGAATATTCCACTAAAAGACGATTTTCATAGAATGCTCCAGAATGAGCTGTTTTTTATATCAAAACGGGGGCTTTTCTAACTGCTCTGAAACGGAAACGACGCGATAAAAAAACAATCTGCCTTCACAGCACTGACTGGAAAATAGTCTTTGATAATGCGATGGGCAGATTAGACACATAGCCATAATTTAAAACATAGATTAGGCGATATTAACGTTAACATTGGCGCCGATGGTGGCATTCAAGCGGTAAAACGGAAAACCAGGCGTGGCGCTCAAAGTGTTAAGAACCTCAGTAATACTGCTAACAGTGTTATCAAGAACCTCAGTATTACTGCTAACAGTGTTATCAAGAACCTCAGTATTACTGCTTACAGTGTTATTAAGAACCTCAGTATTACTGCTTACAGTGTTATTAAGAACCTCAGTATTACTGCTTACAGTGTTATCAAGAACCTCAGTATTACTGCTTACAGTGTTAAGAACGTCAGTATTATTGCTTACAGCGTCATCAAGAACCTCAGTATTAGTGCTTAGTGTTATTCAAATATGGTCTCTATTAGGGCTGCAACGATTAGTCGACATAATCGACGACGTCGATTATAAAAAATCGTCAACGAGGAATTGTTGCGTCGATTAGTCATTAAAAAATAAAAAATTTAATTATTATTATTTTTTTTATTATTTTTTTGCACTACCTATCTTTGTGAAAGTGGCTTCTCAGCTCTGGTCCAGCCAGCTGAAGACTTCTTAGCTTAACATAACAGACCGACAGTAAGTTTGGGGGAACTAATGGGATAACTGGGGATGTTGTTTGGTCCTGACAAGAGTCTCAAAGCAACTCTGAGGTCATGCTCAATGTCCAATCTGTTCCTCTGCTCTGTCTTCAGCTGGACCAGAGCTGAGAAGCCACTTTCACAAAGATAGGTAGTGCAAAAAATATATATATATATATATATATATTTTTATTTTTTATTTTATTTTATTAGTGTGGGTGACCTGGCGAAGCCAGGTTGCCACCCACACTATAGTAATCTATACTATTCTTTATTTCTTTCTTTCTTTCTTTATTCCACCGATTTTGCAAACACTACTTGTGCCAGAGCGTTCGCGCCCCATACACGTGAAAGGTATCAAAACGAGCGGCTTGCCTATGGCAACATCGCTATTCGAACTCGGAAAGTTTCACTGCACCGTTTGGCTACGAATCGACTTTAAACGGGAAAATTTCGGTCCCATTGGAAATGCATTGCAAGTTAGAGTGCGGTAGCTGAAATAATTTTTTTTCCACTACCTTGGGTAAATTGCGAGAGTGATCTCAATTCTGGACGTAGAAAAAAAAAAACACATTAAAACGATGACACGGCTGTCTGTTCACTCACAAAAGAAAAATAAATGGAATTGGACATTTCTATCTCAACTGATGACCATTTGTTTGAAGGTTCTCTTCCCCATAGACCCCAATGTAATCCCACTCTAGGAATCCGATGATTTTTGAGCTTTTTTCCCCTTCTGTTCCGATCGCCACCGAGGCCACAATTGTCGAAGGAATGCCACAATATCGCACACAACCCTTTGCCTACTCGTTGAAGTGCTCACGTGCGCGTCACAACGCTTCATCTCTTATAGTTTTCTTTTAATCAACGTGACAATGCAGTCATGCATCTGCCTCCATTGGAATACATTAAAAGTGAAATTCAAAGTCATTCGTGATTACATCACCTGTGTGGCTCATGGCTCATGATTGGTTCAGCCTAACAGCTGTGAGGCTCATGGCTCATGGCTCAGCTGACCTGCCAATGACCTCATCAACTTAACCTATCATTGCCCCTCTGTGTAGCAGTACTGAATTGCTTGACAGCGCCCTCTGTCTTGCGGGTTGTGTCATTGTACTCAGTAGGGATATCCTCTTTCATTGGTCGATGTTGACCACCTTTCATTGGTCGATGTTGACCACTCCCCTGATCCTTAGACCACGCCCCCTTAGGCCACACCCCCTTAGTGTATCTCTTGTGTAATAGTGTGTAATAGTGTAATAGTGTATTAGTGTGTAATAGTGTAATAGTGTAATCGTGTGTAATAGTGTAATCGTGTATTAGTGTGTAATAGTGTAATAGTGTGTAATAGTGTAATATTGTGTAATAGTGTGTAATAGTGTAATAGTGTAATAGTGTAATAGTGTGTAATAGTGTGTAATAGTGTAATAGTGTGTAATAGTGTAATAGTGTGTAATAGTGTGTAATAGTGTAATAGTGTGTAATAGTGTAATAGTGTATTAGTGTGTAATAGTGTAATAGTGTGTAATAGTGTGTAATAGTGTGTAATAGTGTGTAATAGTGTAATAGTGTGTAATAGTGTGTAATAGTGTAATAGTGTGTAATAGTGTAATAGTGTGTAATAGTGTAATAGTGTGTAAAAGTGTAATAGTGTAATAGTGTGTAATAGTGTAATAGTGTGTAATAGTGTAATAGTGTAATAGAGTGTAATAGTGTAATAGTGTGTAATAGTGTAATAGTGTGTAATAGTGTAATAGTGTGTAATAGTGTGTAATAGTGTAATAGTGTAATAGTGTGTAATAGTGTAATAGTGTAATAGTGTGTAATAGTGTAATAGTGTGTAATAGTGTGTAATAGTGTAATAGGGTAATAGTGTGTAATAGTGTAATAGTGTGTAATAGGGTAATAGTGTAATAGTGTATTAGTGTGTAATAATAGTGTGTAATAGAGTGTAATAGTGTAATAGTGTGTAATAGTGTGTAATAGTGTAATAGTGTAATAGGGTAATAGTGTGTAATAGTGTAATAGTGTGTAATAGTGTAATAGTGTATTAGTGTGTAATAGTGTAATAGTGTGTAATAGTGTAATAGTGTGTAATAGTGTAATAGTGTAATAGTGTGTAAAAGTGTAATAGTGTAATAGTGTGTAATAGTGTGTAATAGTGTAATAGTGTGTAATAGTGTAATAGTGTGTAATAGTGTGTAATAGTGTAATAGTGTAATAGTGTGTAATAGTGTAATAGTGTGTAATAGTGTGTAATAGTGTAATAGTGTGTAATAGTGTAATAGTGTGTAATAGTGTAATAGTGTGTAATAGTGTAATAGTGTAATAGTGTGTAATAGTGTAATAGAGTGTAATAATGTAATAGTGTAATAGTGTAATAGGGTGTAATAGTGTAATAGTGTGTAATAGTGTAAAAGTGTAATAGGATAATAGTGTGTAATAGTGTAATAGTGTGTAATAGTGTGTAATAGTGTAATAGTGTAATAGTGTGTAATAGTGTAATAGTGTGTAATAGTGTGTAATAGTGTAATAGTGTGTAATAGTGTAATAGTGTGTAATAGTGTAATAGTGTGTAATAGTGTAATAGTGTAATAGTGTGTAATAGTGTAATAGGGTGTAATAGTGTAATAGTGTGTAATAGTGTAAAAGTGTAATAGGATAATAGTGTGTAATAGTGTAATAGTGTAATAGTGTGTAATAGTGTAATAGTGTAATAGTGTGTAATAGTGTAATAGTGTGTAATAGTGTAATAGTGTGTAAAAGTGTAATAGCGTGTAATAGTGTAATAGTGTGTAATAGTGTGTAATAGTGTGTAATAGTGTAATAGTGTGTAATAGTGTAATAGTGTAATAGTGTGTAATAGGGTAATAGTGTGTAATAGTGTAATAGTGTGTAATAAGGTAATAGTGTAATAGTGTATTAGTGTGTAATAATAGTGTGTAATAGAGTGTAAGAGTGTAATACTGTGTAATAGTGTAATAGTGTGTAATAGTGTAATAGGGTAATAGTGTGTAATAGTGTAATAGTGTGTAATAGTGTAATAGTGTGTAATAGTGTAATAGGGTAATAGTGTGTAATAGTGTAATAGTGTGTAATAGTGTAATAGTGTAATAGTGTGTAATAGTGTAATAGTGTGTAAAAGTGTAATAGTGTGTAATAGTGTAATAGTGTAATAGTGTGTAATAGTGTAATAGTGTGTAATAGTGTAATAGTGTGCAATAGTGTAATAGTGTAATAGTGTAATAGTGTGTAATAGTGTAATAGTGTAATAGTGTGTAATAGTGTGTAATAGTGTAATAGTGTAATAGTGTAATAGTGTAATAGGGTGTAATAGAGTGTAATAGAGTGTAATAGTGTAATAGTGTGTAATAGTGTAATAGTGTGTAATAGTGTAATAGTGTGTAATAGTGTAATATTGTAATAGTGTGTAAAAGTGTAATAGTGTGTAATAGTGTGTAATAGTGTAATAGTGTAATAGTGTGTAATAGTGTGTAATAGTGTGTAATAGTGTAATAGTGTGTAATAGTGTAATAGTGTGTAATAGTGTAATAGTGTAATAGTGTGTAATAGTGTAATATTGTAATAGTGTGTAAAAGTGTAATAGTGTGTAATAGTGTGTAATAGTGTGTAATAGTGTAATAGTGTGTAATAGTGTGTAATAGTGTAATAGTGTGTAATAGTGTAATAGTGTGTAATAGTGTGTAATAGTGTAATAGTGTGTAATAGGGTAATAGTGTAATAGTGTATTAGTGTGTAATAATAGTGTGTAATAGAGTGTAATAGTGTAATAGTGTGTAATAGTGTAATAGTGTGTAATAGTGTGTAATAGGGTAATAGTGTGTAATAGTGTAATAGTGTGTAATAGTGTAATAGTGTATTAGTGTGTAATAGTGTAATAGTGTGTAATAGTGTAATAGTGTAATAGTGTGTAAAAGTGTAATAGTGTAATAGTGTAATAGTGTGTAATAGTGTAATAGTGTGTAATAGCGTAATAGTGTGTAATAGTGTGTAATAGTGTAATAGTGTAATAGTGTGTAATAGTGTAATAGTGTGTAATAGTGTAATAGTGTAATAGTGTGTAATAGTGTAATAGTGTAATAGAGTGTAATAATGTAATAGTGTAATAGTGTAATAGGGTGTAATAGTGTGTAATAGTGTAAAAGTGTAATAGGATAATAGTGTGTAATAGTGTAATAGTGTAATAGTGTAATAGTGTGTAATAGTGTAATAGTGTGTAAAAGTGTAATAGAGTGTAATAGTGTGTAATAGTGTGTAATAGTGTGTAATAGTGTAATAGTGTGTAATAGTGTAATAGTGTGTAATAGGGTAATAGTGTAATAGTGTGTAATAGGGTAATAGTGTAATAGTGTATTAGTGTGTAATAATAGTGTGTAATAGAGTGTAATAGTGTAATAGTGTGTAATAGTGTGTAATAGTGTGTAATAGTGTAATAGGGTAATAGTGTGTAATAGTGTGTAATAGTGTAATAGTGTGTAATAGTGTAATAGGGTAATAGTGTGTAATAGTGTGTAATAGTGTATTAGTGTGTAATAGTGTGTAATAGTGTAATAGTGTGTAATAGTGTAATAGTGTGTAAAAGTGTAATAGTGTGTAATAGTGTAATAGTGTAATAGTGTGTAATAGTGTAATAGTGTGTAATAGTGTAATAGTGTGTAATAGTGTAATAGTGTAATAGTGTGTAATAGTGTAATAGTGTGCAATAGTGTGCAATAGTGTGCAATAGTGTGCAATAGTGTGTAATAGTGTAATAGTGTAATAGTGTAATATAGTGTAATAGGGTGTAATAGAGTGTAATAGTGTAATAGTGTAATAGTGTGTAATAGTGTGTATTAGTGTGTAATAGTGTAATAGTGTGTAATAGTGTAATATTGTAATAGTGTGTAAAAGTGTAATAGTGTGTAATAGTGTGTAATAGTGTAATAGTGTAATAGTGTGTAATAGTGTGTAATAGTGTAATAGTGTGTAATAGTGTAATAGTGTAATAGTGTAATAGTGTGTAATAGTGTAATAGTGTGTAATAGTGTGTAATAGTGTAATCGTGTAATAGTGTGTAATAGTGTAATAGTGTGTAATAGTGTAATAGTGTGTAATAGTGTAATAGTGTGTAATAGTGTAATAGTGTAATAGTGTGTAATAGTGTAATAGTGTAATAGAGTGTAATAATGTAATAGTGTAATAGTGTAATAGGGTGTAATAGTGTGTAATAGTGTAAAAGTGTAATAGGATAATAGTGTGTAATAGTGTAATAGTGTAATAGTGTAATAGTGTGTAATAGTGTAATAGTGTGTAAAAGTGTAATAGAGTGTAATAGTGTGTAATAGTGTGTAATAGTGTGTAATAGTGTAATAGTGTGTAATAGTGTAATAGTGTGTAATAGGGTAATAGTGTAATAGTGTGTAATAGGGTAATAGTGTAATAGTGTATTAGTGTGTAATAATAGTGTGTAATAGAGTGTAATAGTGTAATAGTGTGTAATAGTGTGTAATAGTGTGTAATAGTGTAATAGGGTAATAGTGTGTAATAGTGTGTAATAGTGTAATAGTGTGTAATAGTGTAATAGGGTAATAGTGTGTAATAGTGTGTAATAGTGTATTAGTGTGTAATAGTGTGTAATAGTGTAATAGTGTGTAATAGTGTAATAGTGTGTAAAAGTGTAATAGTGTGTAATAGTGTAATAGTGTAATAGTGTGTAATAGTGTAATAGTGTGTAATAGTGTAATAGTGTGTAATAGTGTAATAGTGTAATAGTGTGTAATAGTGTAATAGTGTAATAGTGTGCAATAGTGTGCAATAGTGTGCAATAGTGTGCAATAGTGTGTAATAGTGTAATAGTGTAATAGTGTAATAGTGTAATAGTGTAATAGTGTAATAGTGTAATATAGTGTAATAGGGTGTAATAGAGTGTAATAGTGTAATAGTGTAATAGTGTGTAATAGTGTAATAGTGTGTATTAGTGTGTAATAGTGTAATAGTGTGTAATAGTGTAATATTGTAATAGTGTGTAAAAGTGTAATAGTGTGTAATAGTGTGTAATAGTGTAATAGTGTAATAGTGTGTAATAGTGTGTAATAGTGTAATAGTGTGTAATAGTGTAATAGTGTAATAGTGTGTAATAGTGTAATAGTGTAATAGTGTGTAATAGTGTAATAGTGTAATAGTGTGTAATAGTGTAATAGTGTGTAATAGTGTGTAATAGTGTAATCGTGTAATAGTGTGTAATAGTGTAATAGTGTGTAATAGTGTAATAGTGTGTAATAGTGTAATAGTGTGTAATAGTGTAATAGTGTAATAGTGTGTACTAGTGTAATAGTGTAATAGTGTGTAATAGTGTAATAGTGTAATAGTGTGTAATAGTGTAATAGTGTGTAATAGTGTAATAGTGTAATAGTGTGTAATAGTGTAATAGTGTGCTATGCGACTTGCGGGTTGTGTCATTGCACTCAGTAGGGATATCCTCTTTCATTGGTCTATGTTGACCACTCCCCTGATCCTTAGGCCGCGCCCCCTTTTTGTATCCTTTGAACCGTTTGTCATAGAGACTCGCGAGAGACCCTCTCCCGTTGGCCGGCGGTGCACAGGCGTCACCCACACTTTCACAATTCCCCCCGCGCGGAATTGTTTAGTTATTATTATTTTTTATATAATTGTTTTTCGATTAGTCGACTAATCGGAAAAAAATCGACAGATTAGTCGACTACCAAAATAGTCATTCGTTGCAGCCCTAGTCTTTATTGATCGATTTATGATAAAGAAAAGCAGGGTCCCCCTATAGGGGGACCTTAAGGCTTAACAGGTTAAGAACCTCAGTATTACTGTTTACAGCATGATCAAGAACCTCAGTATTACTGCTTACAGCATTATCAAGAACCTCAGTATTAGTGCTTAGTGTTATTAAGAACCTCAGTATTACTGCTTACAGCGTTATCAAGAACCTCAGTATTAGTGCTTACAGCATTATCAAGAACCTCAGTATTACTGCTTAGTGTTATTAAGAACCTCAGTATTATGCTTAGTGTTATTAAGAACCTCAGTATTACTGCTTACAGCATTATCAATAACCTCAGTATTACTGCTTACAGTGTTGTCAACCTGTTAAGCCCTAGCCCTATTTTCTGAAAATCTGCCCATTTGCATGTTCTTGGTATCTAGGGATCTCAGGGAATGTATTCCCAGTGTCAGAAATATTGTGTCTGTTACTAGGCTTGAGTAAATTGTGTTGAAACAAAGGAGAATATAAATTATGATTTTTCTTTGACGGTGAATAACACCATGCTAAAAATGATGAGATCACGTGTACAAATCTAAGCAAATTAATAAAGGGAAGATTATTAAACAGAAGGTTTTGTAGATACAGTACTGAATTCTGCCATCCGGGCACATGTAATTTGAAATATTATTATAGAATATAGAATATCAGGCCTATAAATGACATCTATGGATCGGGTCAAATCTACTCGTTCCAATGGCAGAGTTCAATTTGGATTTAGTATCACCAGGCGTGCAAGAACCGTGAATGAAATCTACTGTAAGTACAGTTCCTTTCTTATAATGGATATGGCTCCGCCATTTTAAATCAGTTTGCAATGTGGATGGTTGCTAAACGTTCACAGAAGGTAGACAAACTAACTGCGCTCCAATCTATGCCAATAACGTTCAGTTATATATCATACTGGCCATCGCGTCTCGCTCTTTGCCATTATGAGATATCTCTTATCTCCTAGCACCTACTGTGCTCACGAACAAACAATTTCACTCACATGCACGTGACCAGGCCACGCCCGCGTCCTGCTATAAGACGCCGGACATGGTCACACTCTACCTTCCTCTATTTTTGTTTCCAACACGGACGTTGCAGTGCACTCCGTGAACTAGTTGTTATGAAACGCAGGGAGAAATTACACAATGTTGGGTTTTTGCCGGAGGTTCACCAGCCCCTGGAATCTTCTGGGCACATCCTAACAACGCATCGGGCCTGTCCTGGGGTTCTTCATCTCGTGACAGCGGATCGAGGGACATCGCGCGACGGTTAGCAGTCAAGCTACGTCGCGCACAGGTAGGCCTGCGTTGTCAGGCATTGATACTAGCATGAGTAATACTGCTGGTTGTCCCGTGTATTGGCGCGAGGGGCAGGATATTTGGGAAAACATGGTCGTCATGACTCTGTTTTGGGTGTTTTCCCAGCTATCCTAGTGCGTGCGGCTAATGCTAATGCTACAATGCTGGGTCTCTGTTCGTTGTTCCCCGCCGAGGGCTGTCTTTTCTAAAAGGTCTTCCCTCCTCTTAACCATTCATGCTGACGGTCAATCGGTGTCTAATGTTGGGGGTTTAATGGGGGCTTGTTTACCATTTTCATGGGTGGATGGGCTGAGGCTCAGGGCTGGTGTGCTTTTTGTGAATCTATGAATTGTGTCTGCAGTGTGTTAGTGGCGTTTTCGTTAATTTATTCATTTACCTTTTCATGGGTGCACGCCACAGTGGAGGTTGCTGCATGCCTACTAGTGAGGCAATGCTTCACTAGTAGTAGTCTTTTGTCTGCAGCCACCACTGGTGCTCCGTGCTTGTGAAGCAGGTGGCATCAGTCCTTTGCCTCTGACATGGTGGAACGGTGTCCCGCCCGGTCGACGCCATGAGGCGAGTCGGCCCGGCAGGTATAGGCTGTTAAAGCCTATACCGCCGCGGTATAGAATTAGCAGCGACTAGCAACATTGTTCGAATTGCTGTTTTTTCTGTCAAAAATGGTGTCGGGTGGTGGGGCCTTAGGGCCAGCCGACGTTGAAACATCGTGCAAGGTTTTGAGGTTATTAGCTTTTGACCTAGCCGCAAGCTATAACCGCATGGAGGGCTAGGATGCTGTCAACGCTTGTTTACAGACATCTTTGGTTGGATCAGTCTCCCCTTGAGGAGGAGAGAAGGTTTTTCCCTCCTCAGGGCTCCCCTCTCCGCAGAGGGACTTTGGTCTTTCCGCAGGAGCGCGGGCGGTATTTGACGTAGGCCCCACACCGCCTCACACCGCGCAGCCAGAGGTGAGGGCGCGGCCTCGCCAGCGGCTGTGGTGAGGCCCCCAACCAGCGGCCATGAGGCCTGAGGTACCCTGGACACAAAGACAACAGGTGATCACAAGGCCGACAGCCTTGGCGGCCGAGGGATCGGCTACATTAGATGAGCACGCCCTAAAAAACCGTTGCCGTCTAGCTGTGTCTAGCTTGCTCTCCGGTCACTCCCCCCCCAACACCAGCGGGATACGGGTTCTGATTTGTTCCCTTTGGCTGCGGGCCGCGTGCCTTCAGTGAAGCACAAGCGGTCCCACGTTTAGCTTCTCATGGGGACAGGGGCTGACACCCAGTTGCTGGCTAGGCTTGGGTCTGTCCGTGAGAATGCTGTGCTGTCAAGCGGCTCCCACGCCACACGTTCTGCGTCTGTGTTGGGTGAGCCTGGTGTTGTGTCTGTCAACGACGAAGGTTGTCAGCGGGGGAACTCGAGGCCCAGGGGGTCGCAGCGCGAGTTCCCCCAGCCCCGCCCTCGCCAGGCCGGGTATCACGTTAGTGCCTCCCACGGCCGGAAGACCGGCGGTGGTCAGTCAGGCACGCGTGATTTGGGTGGTAGTTAGGTTTAGGTTAGGTTTACTTTATTTGTTCAAGGGGGACAGTGTACATTAATAAAACATTTTACAATGTAAATGCACCCAATTTTAGCCAAAAGGCTAATTTCCATTGGTAGTCCCCCTGCCAGAAGGTACAGGCTAAAATCCTGTGTAAAAAAAGGGTTAGCAATAAAAACAGAATAAAATCAAGATAAATACATTAGAATAAAGACACAACAAAAGCACATAGACATAGTAGGGATACAGGTCACAATACAGTCATGGACACAAGGACAGAGCACATCATGACATATTAAGAGACCCAGACATAGACAGACACACCATATCCATATCCACACACACATATACACATACAGACACCTCAGTGTTGACAGTTCTGGTTATCAATGAGCCATTCCCTAACCCTGCACTTAAATGAATGGTATGATGTGGACACTCTAATTGTTTGAGGAATTGAGTTCCATTGGTGGGATGCTCTGTATGAAAAGACAGCCTGGCCAAATACACTTTTTTTAAAGGGATTGTACAGTCCCCCCTTGCCGCACCTCTAGTGTTCCTGGTTGAGGCAGACTTGAGGTTGATGAAACCGGACAAAGGAGGAGGAGCCAATCCACACTTTATTTTAAAAACTAGACAGACGTTTTGATATAGGGTCAGGTTTTCCCAACTGAGTAGATTATATTTTTTTAGAATGTGACAATGATGGTACCTGAATGGTTTCTTGTCTAGAATTTCTATTGCTTGTTTGTAAAGTGATTGAAGTGGTTTCAGAATGGTGGAATGTGAATTGGACCAGGTTATCAAACAGTATGTGATGTGGGAAAGAACCATTGAATGAAAATATAGCTTTGCTGCCTCTGTTGAAAGGAAGTTTCTTATGTACCTGAAGTTTGATAGGCTGAACTTTACCTTATTGCAGACTTTTTTTATGTGATTTTTGAAGCTAAGGTTTGGGTCTATGTGTAATCCTAAATACTTATATTCTGATACTACCTGTAATTTCTGACCGGAGATGAAGATATCCTGCTCTGCAACTTCTCTGTGGCCCTTGGAGAAGAACATACAGACAGTCTTAGAGACATTCAATTGTAAACAGCTGTTCTTAAGCCAGGATGTGACATTCACCATGACATTAGACAATTTTGTTGCAACCTCTTCTGTGGTTTTACCGTGTGTAAAGATCACTGTATCATAAGCATACATCAGTACATCACATTGGCCACACACAGAAGGCAAATCGTTAATGTACATGCTGAACAGGATTGGACCCAAGACAGAGCCCTGCGGGACACCAGTTGACATACAGATGGCAGTAGATTTATGATTTTCAATTTTGACAAGTTGGGAACGGAATGAGAGGTATGATTTGAAGAGGTTGAGGAACTCTATGGAGAAGTTGAAATTGTAATAGTAATATCACTGCAGGGCTACGGTGTGTAGGAACCCACCCTATCGGACAGTGTGGGGACCTCACGCCTTGCATGTCCAGCTGTAGAACAGTTCCTCAGCAATCCATGCCAGGAGGTGTTCAGTGGGGGAGCTTTTGTCACCCAGTGTGATGTCAGCTTCCCCCGTATCAAACCGGCCCTTTCTGTCGGGGTCCCCCCTTGGGTGCGATTGCCTCGTTGGTAGTGTCAGGGTGCGATATCCCAGCTCCACGAGACGCCCTGCACGCGCGGTTGGCGAGTCCAGGGTTGGCAACGCACAGTGGGTGGGACCGGGCCGCCTATCTGCGGTTCCTAGCGGACCAGCGCCAAGTGGCGGCAGGTGCGCTTGGGATTATCATCACATATGGGTACAACAGTGCCATATGTCGAGGTGGATGGAGAGAACGCTGAGGCGGGGACTTGTGTTGCAGTTTGCACAACCCCACCCTCCGTTTTCAGGTTTGGTACAGACCCTATTGTCAGGGTCAACAGCAGTGACAGCTCTGGACGACGAGATCCAATCTCTGTTGGCGAAGCAAGCCATCGTCGTGGTCCCAAAGGAGGACGCGATGCGTGGCGTTTCCTCCCGGTATTCTCTGGTGCCCGAGAAATCGGGCGGGGGGGGTGTCAGACCTGTCTCATGGAAGGTTCAGAATGTTGACCGTCTCCCACCTGTTAGACGCTGTCAGGTGGGGGACTGGTTCACCTCCATAGACCTGTAGGATGCGTATTCGCATCCCGATCTTCCATCCTAGGGCTTACCTACTCTTCCTTTGCGGGGTTTAGCGTACGGGTACCAGAGGCTGCCGTTCGGCTACTCTCTGGCTCCCCGCATCTTCACCAAGTGCGTGGAGACCACGCTGGGGCCTCTGCGTCGTCGGGGGTTACGAATTGTATTCTGCCCTGGACGACGTTCTGGTCCTTGGCCGGTCAGGGTAGATCGCCAGGTCTCATACCAGGCAGGTGGTGTCTCACCAGCCTGGGTTTTGCTGTAGACTGGAAGTAGAGTTCTCCTCTTCCCAGTCAACGGGTGGAGTACTTGGGCTTTTTCTGAGCTCAAGGTCTATATGGGCATCCCTCTCGGATCGGCGGCGAGTGGTTGGTTCTCGGCGCGCTCGGGAGGTACCATCCTAGGATGGTTACGGCGCTGTCCGTGATGCGCCTGCTGCTGGGGTCCCTCTTGGCCTCCTCTTCATGAGGAGGATACAGAGGTGGTTTTTTCCAGTATGGAAATGGACCCGGTGTGAGACATGTGGAAGCGGCTGAAGGTTCCCATGTCAGTACTGGGGGACCTCGTCTTCTGGGGAGGGTCTGGTGCCCTCACCTGCGGGGTCCCCATGGGCAGCAGGCTGTCACACGTCACGGTCTTCACCGATGCCTCCCTCATGGGATGGGGTGGGGGACGTGTCGGACCAACGCAGTAGGGGGCAGCTGGCAAGACCATGCTGCCTGGTCTGCGCTACATTCAATGTGTTGGAATTGAAGGCAGTCCTTCTGGTCCTCAAACGGCTCGACCACCTTGTGGTGGGCAAGCATGTTTTGGTCACGACGGACAACACAACGTCAGCGTCGTCTATTGTCAGACAGGGAGGAGTGCGCTCCTTACACCTGATAGCTCAGCTGTTGGGGCGGGTACGTCGGGAGCGCGGGACTTGGTCCTGGTCGCGCCAGGCCGGGGCTCAGCTGTGTGGTCCCCGGCCCTGATTCAGCACTTGGTGGCCCCGCCATGGCCTGTTCTGTGGTCACCGCGGGCCCTCTCTCAGGCACGCGGAACTCTGTTCTGCCTCCTGTTCTGGGGCAGCCTGGCTTGGCTGCTGACGGTGTGAATCTGGTGGGGATGCGTCTTGACTATTCTGTGGTTAACGCTATCCGGTACCCGCACGCTCCGTCCTCTACCACGGCTTACGCTGGGGAGTGGCGTATGGTCGAGTGTGGGGGTGGAACATTGTTCAGCCACCCTCTCATGGAACATTCCTGCTTGGCACTCGGCGTCTCAAGCCTGTGGAACGTTCTCTGGCTCCGAGTGGGACCTCCAACTGGTCCTGGGCCGGTTGTCGGAGGCCCCGTTTGAGCCTCTTGAGCAGGCGCCATTGGATCTGCTGTCTTGAAGACCGCGTTCTTCTTGGCCATCACCTCCGCTAAACGCGTGGGTGAGCTGTGTGCTCTCTCGGTGCCTGTCTATTCGGCCAATAGCGGTGAGGCCTAATCCAGTCTTCGTGCCAAAGAATATCCGGAGCTCTTTCGCTCCAGGGATATTGTGGTTCAGGCGTTTGTCCGCCTCCTCACGCTAGTGAGTTGGAGGCGGGCCTTCACCTGTCGTGTCCTGTCCGTGCACTGGGGGTTTACCTCAGGACTCGGGCTCTCAGGGCTTCCGTTCAACTGTTTGTTTGTTGCGGTGGCCCTTGCGTGGGTGAGGCGCTGTCCAAGCAGCACCTGTCACATTGGTTGTGCGGGGGCGTTGCCTTTTGGCTGGACAGGTCCCCCCTCGGGCTGCTGCCCTGTTAGGGGGGGCCTCGTTGGAGGACATCTGTGCTGCGGCCTCCTGGTCCTCCCCGGGTCCCTTCGTTAAGTTTACCTCATGGACATGACTGGGGGTTCTGTCTCCCAGGCGGTTCAGAGGTCTGGGACCTCTCCTGCGTCCCGCCATTTGGTGGGCTAGCAGGGGTGTGTAGGTGTGTGCCATGGGGTGATGTGTCACACGTGGTCCCGCCTGTGCTGTGTGTTTTCAGGGGTCTCTGGTTCCCTCTTTTTTCGCACTTTGGTGGAGTTGTCCCTTCGTTAGGACGGGCGGGTGGACGGGACTCCCCTCCTCCCTGGTTGGGGCCTACGGGCCCTCAGGGGGTACACTTGTCGGGCCACGCGTCTGCTCTGTCCCATATCTCATAATGGCAAAGAGCGAGACGCGATGGCCAGTATGATATATAACGAAAGGTTATCCTATAACCTAGTTATATGAATACTGGCTGAGTGTCTCGCTCTTAGCGCCCTGAGGTCCCTTGGTTGGGTTTTCAGTGTTGGAAACTTTTTCTGAGGAAGGTAGAGTGTGACCATGTCTGGCGTCTTATAGCAGGATGCAGGGGCGAGGCCTGGTCACGTGCATGTGAGTGCAATTGTTTGTTCGTGAGCACAGTAGGTGCTAGGAGATAAGAGATATCTCATAATGGCAAAGAGCGAGATGCTCAGCCAGTATTCATATATCTAGGTTATAGGATAACCTTTCGTTTTGTAGATAATCCCAAAAAATAAGAGAAATGAAAAAAGTTATTCCATAAGTAATTTGATTGACAGAAGCTGGCATGAGCTGGGTAGTATCGTTTTTCAAAATTCCGATGGTCATTGAGAGCTCTGTCTTTCCTTCATAATAATGACTACAACAAGATGGCCACTTGCATTTATTTCGAAATTCACTTGTATATGAATACAATTCCTAAACTGATATTTCATTAATAACACTTTAACCTATTGGTATTTGGTAAACAAACGTATTGCTGAAAATATACACTATTACTGCTGTTTTGACAGGATTAGGGTCTTTACTCTTGGCTACATTTGAAAAAAAAACGCAACATTAATCCATACAGTCTGTAGCCCGGACCCGTCAGGCTTAACTCATTCAGCGCCAGGGGTCGCTGTCTACCTTCTGGGTAGAATGCCATCGCTGTAAGTCAATGGGGAGACTGCTTTTTTTTTTTGGTATCCACTTTTTCTCCTTATTTTCTATTTTTCTCCCATCCCAATTTTGTGTATCCAATTCTCCCCTCCCCTGTCTTGAAAGTTGCTCGACTATGCCTCCCACTGGTCGGTTGTAGAGAGGATAGAAGCTTTGCATCACGTGTTCCCTCCGGCACACGAGGAGGCAGCCTGTCACATCTTTTCGCCTGCCAGCGCGGACTCTCATTGGCGAGGTGTAACGCATGGGAGGCTCACACTATCCTTGCCACTTCCTGTCTCTACTGTGCAGGCGTCTCCCAACCGACCTGTAGGGGTCGCTGTCCACAACGTCGACTTCATCGACTTCCACCCGCTGACTCTGCCAAATGAGCCAGTACGACGGCCGGCCCAAGCCGAAGGCAATGCTGAGACTGGGATTCGATACCGGAGTCTCTTGCATTGGTGACGAGCGCAATCTCCGCTACGTCACCCAGCCGCCAAACTTGCGAGTGCTTAAAATATATTTTATATTATAGCTATGGATCTAATAACACCGTCAATTGTCAGTGAGTTGCTTCTGGTCAACATGCACTAGGGGGTGGGACGATACATCGATCCAGATCGATATATCGATCTATTATCAATAATCAAATAGGATCGATGCAACGTAAAAAGATAGATTCATATTGCGATACTCTTATTTTGAAAATCCCCTCGTGAGCATTTCCGCCCGGCCCGAACAACAACAACAGTAGCTCAGCGCAGCTCAGCGTGTGTAGACGTTAGAAAGCATTGCTTCAGAGTCCGCCTATTTTGCCCGAAATAAGTGCCTGTTGTTTTTTTCCCCACAAGGGGTCAAATGCATCTAACATGCTTTCCATCCTCGCCATTCCTTTATGCCCACGTCGCGTTAAATACAGAAATTAACGTTGCGTTAGCGTGAGCTAACTAAGCTAAGCAGCTAACCGTGAGAGGAGAGGAGAGAGGAGAGGGGACTTGGGAAGGAGAAGGGGTGGGGGCACTGGGCAGTCTACCTTTCTGTGGGGGACTAGGGGAGGGGCATTCTGTGTGTGTGTGTGTGTGTGTGTGTGTGTTACTGAGGATGGACAGATAATGTTGATATTTAAACATGAATACATAATAAATGAAACATAAAACAATTGTAGGAAGTTTGGGAGAGGAAGGGGTTTTAGCTTGCGTGTTGTGAGTTCCAAAACATTTGACTTAAAGTTTAAAGCTCAATATATCAAAAGTGAACAGGAGGTCTATTTGTATTAAAAACAATAGATTGTTTTTCATTTAAATGTCTGGAAGAGCTCAAAAATAAAAACATCAATTGATATTTCCGTAGCGTTTTTTTTGTTGATCTAAATGTGACTGATTGTGTTAAATGGGCACATAATATCGCCTCATATCGATCGCAGGCACCTGAATCGTATCGTATCGTATTGTGGCAGACTTTGTGATATCGGCAAATATCGTATCGTTGTCCAAAGAATCGATATCGTATCGTATCGTGATGAAACTGGTGATTCTCACCCCTACCATGTTTCGCCTGATTATCGAATCTTACTGAAATCAACGCTAGATTATCATTATTATCCTTCCTCATGCAAGAATGAAATTGGCCCTGGAGCGCGGCGCTCCCCCCCCCCCCCCCTCCTGCCACCAACGGTAAACAGCACAACACAGTCCACACAGACAGCTTCGATCGCGGGAGAAAGAAATATCAGATCAACGCAAGATTGGATATATAGTGTTCTTACCTTGTCTCTGATGTAATGCAAAAAAGATAATCCAATTATCTGATCGCCATTCCAAATACTGGTCGTGGAGGTCCGTCCCACGTTGTCCGGCATTGCATATGAAGGAGGGGGGGGGGGGGCAGCCTCATAGATGTATTGTTGTAAACGCTCGTCCTGCCGGAGTATTTAAACCCCGCCCTCACGGCTCAGCTCGGCCCAGAAAACAAACTACATCGTTTCAAATGGAGTGCAATACCGGCTGGAAGGCGTAGGCGGCGGTATTTGCCCTTTGCGAGCTCAGACCCATTCCCAATGATAACATCAGGCTGGATGGATGAAAAACGAATGGATATAGCTAATAAAACAATTAAAACCCGAGATTTCTCGTGATTGGCGCTCAACGCTTGGCGAGTTTACCTGACTTTTTTCGTCATTGGCGCAGAATGAGTTAAGAGGTTAATAAGAACCTCAGTATTAAAGCTTACAGTGTTGTTAACCTCTTATCCATCGGTCAAGAAATGGGGCTAGTTTTGCATAATACGCCTGACGATTGCATACCCAAAGTAATTTGCGATTTATTCTTCACTACCACTTACATGCATGAGTCTGGTCTCTTTTGAAAGGTAACATTCAGAACTTTCTTCCACAACACGAAGAATCACTCTGCGTGCTAATGTAATAGAGTTACAGAGGTTTGAACACACTGAAGAGGTTTGAACAGACTGAAATAAAAGTTTTGTTTACTCACGTTGTTGTTTACTTGTTGCCAGATGCCTGTTTTTTAGTTCCAGCTGAGAGGTAGGACCTGGAAAACATAATGGTTCCATAGCCTGAAGTCATACAGGTCCAAAGTTGATAAGAATCCCACAGAAAATTTGAAATTTTGAAAAACATGTGTGTACCCCCCCCCTCCAGCATGCATGACTGGCGATGTGCACGAGCAGGAGAGGTGTAACCCAAGGCTGTCTTGCCACCACCTCATTAGCCAAGAATCCCTCCCCCCATTTGACGGCAACTGTAGTCAAAACAATCCTTACCCACCGGCTCGAGCTGATGGCAAATGTAATCAGTCAAAACCGGAATCTCTTACCGCCCTCCCTCCCTCCCTCCCCTCAACCCCCTCCCTTGGGGTGCTTTAGAGACTCATACTCAAGGCTAGAAGAAACATGTATCAACAAATGTGCATGTTTGTACTTCATTTAGGGTTGTGCCATTATTACTATTCAAAGGTGATAATTGTGAATGATTTACTGTAATGAGTTGTATGTGTTGTTTCTCAAGCATCCTTGACATCCAAGGACAACGATGTAAATAAGTCATTGCGCCTTTTTCGTTCCTATCCTTGACAAAAGCATGTATGTGAATAATGATCTGTATATGTTTTGTTGTCT
Source organism: Notolepis coatsorum (assembly GCF_963971535.1). Lineage (NCBI taxonomy): Eukaryota > Metazoa > Chordata > Actinopteri > Aulopiformes > Paralepididae > Notolepis > Notolepis coatsorum. The sequence continues at coordinate 186,908,717 of NC_140165.1, forward strand.
AAAATAAATACCATACCATACCATACCGGCAATAATTCGGCATGATTATCCAAAATGGCCGTCCACTCCCATTCATCTTTGTCATTGCAATCAGCCCTCACGTGGGATACCATTGGCTCCAGAATTTAATTGGCTACAATGGCGGTCAATCATTTTCACCATCAGAGGTGACTGGTCCATTCAGGACCAGGCCAAACCGGACGTGGTCACTTGTCTGAATGTCTTGTCAAATGACGCTTGTCGGTTGTTTAGTCTTGTAACACGAGACTGGAAGCACGCAATAGGTTGAGTATGGTGTGTCGAATGGCGGCAAATGTAACTTTCCAACAATGTATTGGTTGATAGGCAAAAATGCAGCCCGGACCCAGCAGACGAGGGCAAAGTGCCGCGATGTGCGTGCGTGACGGCCCGTCGTCAGGCCGTCCAATGTTTAAGAGGTTAAGAACAGCAGTATTGATGCTTACAGTGTTATCAAGAACCTCAGTATTGATGCTTACAGCGTTATCAAGAACCTCAGAACCTCCGTTGTTAAGAAACACTGTTGTGTCCACTGCCAGTCAACTTCACATTCAGCAATATACACCGACCAAAATCTCTAGATGACCATATGACCAGACAAGCTCTGTAAGTCACAGAAGATTCTAGTAGATTTGTCCTGGGTTTAGGTGCCAGTAGATGGCCTGACGTAGCTTGACTGGTCATATGGTCATCTAGAGACCTCAAAACCTACTCGAGGCCTTTAACCTTGAACTGGAGAGCCTGGACTGGTCAGATGAGCTCAATGGTACACTGGTTGAAGAAACCTGGCTTGGCTTCAAAACCAAATTCTCAACAATACTAAACAACATGGCCCCCCTAAGAACCACCAGGGTAAAAATCGCACTGAGCCGTGGATGCACACTACAATACTGACCGCTATGAAAGCCAGAGACAAAACATTTTGAGTTTCGTAAAAGTCAGTCAAAGCTTACCAAAAGCACGAGCAGTGAACTCCAAGCCCACGTGACTGAACTCAAACTAGAAAGAAACAGACTAAGAAATGACGTAAACTCCATGATCAAAACTGCAAAAAAATATTTCATCAATGACAAAACCGAGGAAAACAAAAATTAACCATGTGAACTTTGGAAATTACTCAATAATCAACTAGGCTGCAGTAAAAAACTTAAAACCAGGTTCTCAAACATAAACATAAAGACGGACAACACGCTCATCACAGACAAGCTGGATGTAGCCAATTACTTAAAAACTTTCTTCACAAACATAGCCACAACACTGGTAAACAAACTACCCTCCCACTCAGGGCAGTATGGGGTAGAACACATAGTAGCATACTACAAGAACCTAGGCGTCCACAAAGACGACTTCAAACTGGAAATGGTAACTACAGATGAGGTACTCAAAAAACTGAGCGCCCTCCAATCGAACAAGGCCACTGGCCATGACAACATCCCCTCCAAATTCCTCAGAGACTCAGCAGCCGCCATCACCCCAGTCATCACACACATAATAAACCTCTCCATAAAACAGGGACACGTCCCCAAGGACTTCAAAATTGCGAGAGTAACACCCCTGCACAAAAAGGGCAGCAAATTAGACCCAGGCAACTACCGCCCTGTTTCTATCCTTACATCCATCTCGAAAGTCATGGAAAAAATAGTATACGAACAGGTCGAAAAGTACCTGGCGGAAAAAAATCTAATCAACGAATTCCAATCTGGCTTCAGAACATCCCACTCCACTGACACATGCCTTCTCTATTTGAACGACCACATCAAACAAGAGGTGGACGCGGGCAAATACTGCGGCATGGTCATGCTGGACCTACAAAAGGCCTTCGACACTGTCAATCACACCATTCTGATTGACAAGCTAAAAGCAATTGGTTTTGATAGTCTATCAGTGAGCTGGATACAATCCTACCTGGAGGGGAGAGAACAGATGGTGGAGGTAAACGGTACCCTATCCCCCCCCCCCTCACAGTGAGCTGTGGTGTTCCACAAGGAAGCATACTAGGACCGCTACTGTTCCTAATTTATGCAAATGACATGTCGTCAGCTTGTGACTGCAACTTGTTCCTGTTTGCGGACGACTCAGCCCTGCTGATCTCTGACAAGAACAAGTTACAGGTTGAAAAAACCCTCAGCTCGGAACTAGGCAAAATCTGCATATGGCTCGCCGACAACAAACTATCATTACACATGGGCAAAACAGAGTCCATTCTCTTCGGTTCAAATAACAAACTCAGCAAGACCGACGGCTTCTCAGTTACAGTGGGTGACAATATTGTCACAAGGAAAGATGAAATTACCTACCTGGGTTCCATCCTAGAGGCTAATCTTTCCTGTGACAAAATGGCATCCAATGTAATAAAAAAAGTCAAAAAACCTCTCTGGTAAACAAGAATACCCTGAAGACTCTGGCAGGAGAACTCATTCAAGGGTACTACGACTATGCTTGCACCTCATGGTACCAAAGCACCTCAAAGGCACTAAAAACCAAATTACAAACATCTCAAAACAAACTAGTCAGACTACTGCTTGACCTGACTCCTAGAACCCACCTCACCGCTGCCCACTTTGACAACCTAGGATGGCTTAGAGTAGACGACAGAGTACAGCAACTTGCAATGGGCCTGGTCTACAAGATACACTACACAAAATCAAATCAAATCAAATTTATTTATAGGGCCCAACAACACACGTTAATGTCCCCATGGGCCGTACAGATCTTCTTTAAACAAGTCAAGAAGAAAACACAACAATAAGTCAAGAACAGAACAAGAACACCATAAGGTGCAAACATTTTTAGATGGATGCAAATAAATGAAAGAATGCAAGCACTCCCAGACATACCCCACGCGAAGGTAAGGAAAAACTCACTAAAACCTAACAATAGGGAAAAAAAGCTCCACAGGCAGTGTGGAGGAGAGAAACCTTAGAAGGGCCATTCAAGGGGGGATCTCCCTTCTTAGATGTCGGTGTTAGTAGTGTTGCAGACTAACAATTGGTAAGCATGCACTCATGTGTGTAGTGGAACACAGATGAGTGCATGCAATAGCAACTGTACATTTTGAAAAATTAAAGATAGAGCTAATAGCGATAGCAACTGAACACGACCAAGGTACCCATGTACATGTCAAAATACTTCCCAAAGGTCAGTGAATACCACGATCACAACACCAGAGGGAGCTCCACAAATCATGTCAAACCCAGATTCGGCTCAAACAAGGCACTAAACACGTTTCGCAATTATGCCACATCAATGTGGAACGCCCTACCCAAAGCTGTAAAGGAATGTGAATCACTACCCACTTTCAAAAACACTCTCAAAGAACACCTACGGGAGACTGCAATTCGAAACTGGCCCCTACAGTGTACAATGTAATCTACCTACCTCAGTTGTAAAAAATGGTCCAAACTTAATTTTTTTATTATCATTATTATTTATTTAGAACAATTTGTTAATATATATATATATATTATAATATTGCAGCGAGAGTTGTTTGCATCTAGCTTTTTTTTTCGGCTTGCCATTGCCCCGACTGCTTTGTTGTTGACTTCATTAGTTTCACGCTAAACGAAATGCTGACGTCCTCTGCCTTTTTATTTTTTATTACAGTACCGAAATGTGGCACCGGTGGCTCTCACGTGAAACGGTACTCGGTAGTACCGACGTGATTCGGTCGGTACCCTTAAAAGTACCGCATTCGGTACCCTACTGGTTAGGGTGGCAAGATGAATATGTCAGCCAGAGGGAAGGATATGTGATAATGACACATGCAACTTAGACTAAGGGTAGATTCTCCTGTAAGAACTTGAAGTTGCCATATAATTGATAAAGTCACCGGGGGAACGCTGTGGTCATGTGACCCTTTTACTTTTGATGTTCTATTTGAGATGTTTAGATGCTGTGTCTGCTGTCAGTGTCACTCTAACCAATGTGTGTGTGTGTGTGTGTGTGTGAACATGCTTTGAACATGTTATGACATATGCAGTTTCATGTTTGTGTGTGTATGTGTGTGTGAGAGCGAGACAGAGAGTGTGTGTGTGTGTGTGTGTCTGTCGGTGATAAGCAGTCTTTTTGATTTATGAACTGAGTTGAACCTGAAAACGATTCAAATGTACTGTATTTGTCCCTCCCCCTACCATACGCACGCACGCACGCACGCACGCACGCACGCACGCACGCACGCACGCACGCACGCACGCAGCAGTAGCAGGAGAGATGTAACCCGAATCCATTGATGAGTGTGGGCTAGTGTGTGTGTGTTCTGAGGATGCTGAGGCTGCAGTGTGTTGTCACCGTTAATGGTCTCATCAATACTGATATATATATAATATAATAGAGAGAGAGACAAATACATATGCATGTGTGTGCTGAGGCAATCATAGTGGTCTTGAAAGCTTATATAAAGCTATCTCCTTTTCATGTGTGCACTCACACACACGTCCTAAAGCACACTCATTACTTTCACACACAATTGAGCTAATGCATAAGCACAGACAGACAGACAGACAGACAGACAGACAGACACACACACACACACACACACACACACACACACACACACACACACACACACACACACACACACACACACACACACACACACACACACACACACACACACACGACCCTCTGTGTTTGGTCATATAAACACCATGACTCTCTGTGATTGGTCATATGAACACCTTAACTCTCTGTGATTGGTCATATAAACACCATGACTCTCTGTGATTGGTCATATGAACACCTTAACCCTTTGTTTGCCAGCCAGAAATCCGGAAATCACAGCTCCTTGCCAGGATTTTTGGGCGATTTTGGCGATATCTCATGATCTTAGCGGAGCTATTTCTATATTTTATATTATAACTATGGGGAAATGGTTTGGCTCATTTGACAAAGACGAGTTGATGTACACTATGAAAAAAAACCTTTGTTTCTGCATGTCTTCGTTCGTTCACAATTACAAGTTAAAAAAGGTAAACAGAGAGGAAAATCCAGCCGGATTTTCTAGAAAAAAAGATATAAGCCTTTTTATGCGTGCTGCGCAATTCATCTTTGCCGCTGCCTGAAACAGTCATGACAAGACGAGACAAGACTGCCTTTATGAAAACCAACATGGGGGGGGGGGGGTGAAAATAGTTACCGAGTTATAAAGCAATTTAGACTGGTAATGATTGATTGATTGATTGATTGATTGATTGATTGATTGATTGATTGACTGACTGACTGACTGACTGACTGACTGACTGACTGACTGACTGACTGACACTATTAGAAATAAACAAACTTGAAATGCAGTAATACTATTATATCAATCAGGTGGGAATATCTTGTATTGATCAGGTTAGTAGATATTGTAGCGATCAGGTATTACAGATCATGTGCATGAAATAAACAAAAAAAAAACATTTAGACTGTTTCTCATTCATGTACTGTGTATACTCTGCTCCCGTGTTGTAGACACTGTGTTGCTCTGTACCTACCTGTTTTCCAATGGATTCGTCCATACATGATAAACACATTCATAAAGTAATAATATCTTGTATTGATAAGGTAGTAGTATTTACAATGTGGAAAACTTGAAACTTTGATGAAGTGAATTTTTTTTTAATTTCAGAATATGTACAATAAACTGGGTGACTGTCATCAGTATCAACCATTGTTGCTGTGCATTAGATACATATGCTGGTAACATTCACAGTATAAAATTATGGTAATTTACCAACACAATACTTTATAAAAGTGTACACTGGGTGACTGTCATCAGAACCAACCATTGTTGCTGTGCATTAGATACATATGCTGGTAACATTCACAGTATAAAATTATGGTAATTTACAAACACAATACTTTATAAAAGTGTACACTGGGTGACTGTCATCAGAACCAACCATTGTTTCTGTGCATTTAGAAGTATGCTGGTAACATTCACAG
>NC_140165.1:186919659-187063339 GCF_963971535.1 Notolepis coatsorum
AGAAGCATTTTGTATGAAAGTATTCTGTACTTCTGTATGACAACTATTAAAGAACTTGAACTCTCTCTTTCTTTGATGCAACATCAAAGTGATTCATTGCCATTGATGTACAGAAGGGCTAGACTGTGTGTGTGTGTTATCAAAGTGCAGTGATTTCATGACCTTCCCCCTCTCTGCACCTGGTATCGAGCACATGGTCACACACAGCAATAACACATGGTCAGTAGGCCTTGGTTTAGAAATAATTCCATTAGAATATAAAATACAAAATTACTTGGAATTAGACTGAATCTAATCTCCAAGAATTTAGCTGTTTGAGTTGAATAACAAATATCCACGATAGTCTAATTCATCGATCTGAACCTGTATGTATATTATATACATTATACACGCTATGTAAATACATATGCACAGTACATTCGTCAAAATGAGCTCTGCACTTACCGTGATGATGTCGTGGGCCAAGGCCTAACTCGTCATCATCAAATGACTCCGGGTCTATAATAAATAAATAATAACGTTGGTTGGCGAATTATATACATTATACACGCTATGCAAATAAATATGAACAGTACATGCATCAAAATTAGCTGTGCACTTACCGCCATGATGTCGTGGGCCAAGGCCTAACTCGTCATCGGAGGACTCCGGGTCTATAATCAATAAATAATGACGTTGGTTGGCGAACTAGCGTTACATATTCACATGGACAGTACAGTATACAATGAATCCATTAGCGTTAGGTAAAGCATGATATCAATATACACGTTTCACACACACAATTACATCAACACGACCTCACCTGGTTGTTTCCAATCGGCGCTGCAGTCCGATTCATGAACAGTGGAATCACTATCCGAAGAAGACACGTATGCCCGGACAGCCACCGTCCTCTTCCTCGTACTACGACGGGGGGATACGCTCCTGGGGCGAGACACGCCGCTGGGCCCAGCGACGGTCTCACGGCGCGGCCCGGTCGTAGCTACCAACGGCCCGGTCGTTGGTGCTGCAACAGGTCCGAACGTCAACTTGGTTTGTACAAACCGATCGTCCGTCGGCCTATCCGCACGTTTCTTCCCTACACTACGTCTCCTCATCCTAAATAACTAATCTAATATAACAACTAAATAATGAAACTACTATTATTACTACAATATACTACCTAGACTACCACTAATCCCTCACAATAAGTACTACTATTAGCACGACTATGTACTTCTAAAGCACAGCTGATAACTTACAATTACTTCTAATACTACTACTAATACTACATGAACTATCACTGATACAATACTATACGCTGCTCTCATGAATGTAAATATCTCTCTCTTTATCTCTCTATCTCTTTTTTGATTTTGATTTGGGGATTTTGATTTTTGATTTTATTAGGGATCCCCATTAGCTGGTGCCATAGCAACCAGCTAGTCTTCCTGGGGTCCACACACAAAAAAAACATACAAAAACAATTATTATTGCAAAAACGAAATTATTAAAAGGCAGTACACACAATGCATAATGAAACTACTGTATCAATTAAGATAGCTAAAATTACATTAAAGTGTAAAACTAAAACTAAAAATTACTTTACAGCAGGGGTCAGCAACCTTTTTGACATGGAGTGCCTGTTTGAAATATAGTTGTAACTAGTGTGCCTCAACAATATTCCATGCATCGTAATTTTTTTTCTCATAATCAGGTATTTTTAATGATAATTTTTACATTATTACATCATTATTGTTATTGTTATTATTAACAATATTATTATGATGGTTGTATCAACCCTAAATCTGAGTTGGGGGGGGGGGGGGGAGAATGCAATGCAGACAAACAGCTGCATACAGTGCGACCATTTCACTCACATTTGCCCATTCATTTTTGGACACATCACACACCATCGGTGTGTGTACTGTACGTGTACTGTCATAGCTCCACCTACAGGCCTAATGGAGAACACCAGGAGAACACCAGGATGTGAATGGAGGGTGAATGTGAGGTATATCGTGTAAATAGGTTTTGATTGATCGCAAGACTACACTGTAAAAAAAATTATTATAATAAGTTACCAGAACTTAAAAATATTGAGTTCAGTTACTGTGCATTAAGATTTTCAGTTTTCAATCCATAATAAGTCAACAGAAAAATAAGTACACAACCACATTATTTCAACCTAATAAAACTATGTTTATTGTCATTGTTTTAAGAACACAAGTTGACTTGGTAATACTCACATTTTGAGTTAAAAAAATGGCTTTTAACATGTGCAATGTTCAATGAAATAGAAAAATAAATAATAACATTTGTTGATTAATCCCACTGGTCACAATGGTGACCGTAATAATGTTTTTGTTATAAGGCTCTGCAAATGTTACTGAATGATGTAGCAATGTATTTCCAGCTAAATTGAAATAATAAACAAATAAAGGGTCTCAATAAAATATGTGGTAGTAAAAAGAACCTGTGGGAGGATTTCAACTAGATAAATGCGATATTTTTTTATGCTGCCCCCAGTGCCTATGAAAATGCCCCCACGTGCCTATGCAGGCACGCGTGCCTAGGGTTGCCTACCCCTGCTTTACAGTGTTAAAAACCATTTAAAAACTATTTAAGATTATTTTAAAAAGTGAATCTACTGTAAATGCAGCAGAGGTTGTGAGGCAGGTTATTCCAAAGAGTTAATGCTCTAAAAATAAAATATCTCCATAAAGCGTTGGTTTTAGGACCTGGCAATTTAAGCTGCCCACTACTGGAACCTCTAGTGTAATGCTCGTGCACAGTATTACTAAAAACAATCTGATTATGTATAAAAACAGGAGTTTTACTGCTCATGACCAACTTGAACAGCACAAGTATATTAAAAGTAGAGGTGGGCATAGATACATTTTTTTAATCTAGATTAATCTATCTGCAATCCTGGATTTAAAATGGCTAAAAAAAAAGAAAAAAACCTGCCGAAGGCATTCAAAATATGTGTGTTCTACCCAAATAATGACCAGAAGTAAGTCCTTACTTTTTCTTTCCTCCTTATGTTTCTCAGGCCAGGTGGCCCATTACACCATGAGCCCATCTCCCGTTTCCAAAATGCATTACAGACTGTTTGAAAAAGCTGTTTTGCTATGATAATTGGTAATGAAATATCAAAATAATGTTCAATAAGATGTACTTGTGTTTAATAAGTTGTTTTATTCAGAAGTTAACACAAATAAATAATATTACCAGTACAGTACAGTATCTAGCACACTCTCAGGAGCAAAACAGAAAGAATCATTTCAAACTTGAACTATGTGACATGGCTTGAATCAACTGCTCCAGTGGAGTTGCTCAGTGGCCAATGGTGTCAACTGTGGTTGTACTGGGCAGCTCCCAGGTGTGAATGGAACTGTGTGAATGTGAAGCAGGGCGTTCCTGAAAAAGAGCATCTGTGCTCAGCGAACCTACCCTGGGTAAATAAAGGTAAAACATTTTTTTTTCTTTTTTTTTTTAGATTAATGCGTTAATTATATTATCGCGCGATACTAGTATAGCGTTAACGCAGCACGTTAACGGCCCAGCTCTAATTAAAAGACAATCTATTTTCAACGTTAAGCCAAGAGAGGCGGGCATGCATACGGCTCACATTAGACCTTAGTGAGCAGCCCAGTACCAACCGTGCTGCCCTGTTTTGGACCACCTGGAGCTTCCTGAGGTCACCACTGGCAGCAGATGACCACATCGCAGAGCAATAGTCAAGATGACATCAAACTAAACTTTGGGAGAATGTAAAGCATGTAAAGGTTCTTTATTATCTTGAAATAATATAACACCCGCCTGTTACTATGACATTGTTTATCATTACATGCTGAAAAACGGGGAACAAAATTTACTTTTGAGTTTTAAATTAAAAAAATTCCCACCCAGAGAGATTTTTTACTGGCCAAATATATATATTAGTGCTGTCAAACGATTAAAATATTTAACTCGATTAATCGCATGATTGTCCATAGTTAAATCGCAAATTAATCGCATATTTTTTTTTTACCTTAAACAGATCTTTTTCAAGTTCCAAGTTTTAATACTCTTATCAACATGCGAGTCAACACATGCTTGCTTTATGCAGCCATTTAACACAAACGGATGACCCTCATGCATTGCAAATTTGCATCAAATTCAAAACAGAGTGATGCACAAAATAACTTAAAAGAAAATAATAATTTAAAACAATGAATAAAGTGTGCATGAAATAATAGGGTAAAGAAAACGTTAGGAACTTGTTACATTCACACACACAAGGGCTGATTAATATATATATATGACAATAGCTTATTTATTATATTACAGTATATGTAGTAAAGTTATTATATGTATTGTGTGTTATCTCTCCACTCCACACTATTGGTAGTGCTTGTGCCAGCACAGGAGATATGCTTACATTTTTTTAATATATATATATAGGCTATATACATATTTAAATCAATATCTTCCTTTTGAATAAAATAGGCTAATTAGCCTAATCCATGTAAAAAATAGTAGCCTATAGTAAATGTATATACACACACAGACACACACAGTGATTTTCATGAGATGGTGATTGTCATGAGATACTGTAGTGAGATAGTGATTGTCATGAGATAGTGATTGTCATGATATACTGCAGTGAGATAGTGATTGTCATGAGATACTGTAGTGAGATAGTGATTGTCATGAGATAGTGATTGTCATGAGATAGTGCTTGTCATGAGATACTAGGGGTGGAACGGTACACATTCGAACCGTACACCGTTCGGCATGACCTCCACGGTTTGGGGCGTGTGTGTATTGTTTGGTCAGGGGGTGTACAAAAAAATAAAATCTTCATTTGGCACGGAGGCTGGAGAAGTGACGCGCCGGCTGCTGGCAGCAGCAGCAGGTGCAAGTCAGTTTGTGGAAATGGCCAGCACAATATAAATCAATCTTCATTACCACTTTAAAAACATAGCCATTAACATTACATAGGCCTACACACATCTTGCCATAACGTTAGCGCGGTTTGTACAACACAACGCACGTTTAACTATGGTAGCCCGCCAGCTCTAATACAGCCAATGAAATGTTACCATAGCTACTAGCTAGCAGAGGAGAAATGGGAGTCTGAGAGGCGGGTTGTTGAAAGACAATGATAGGCGTTTATTCAACATCCAATAAGGCTAACATACAACTGTGTTCACTAACTCCAACCGGGACTATTGCCGCTTTTCCACTGCATGTTATCAACTCGAGTCAAGAAGGTCTGAATGTACCACACGCTAAATTGTCTGTGCGGACCCCCCAACCCATAGACAGTTGTTCAACAGAGCAGTGTTATTTTGAAACAGTACAGTGTGTGTTAGTTTGATTTATGCTGCATTTTATATTGATGGCCTAATTTGTTTGTTTATTTATTTTAAATAACAGTGACTTTTCCTTTTGATAAGAAATCCAGCCATATTCCTTTCATTGTATTTGAAATAATGCACTTTAATTTCAAGCGGAAAACTAATCTTTCCATTAAAAACTGACAATCAGGGAATTTAAACATTGTTGACATTGTTTTTTGTGTTTATTTTAAAGAAAGGAAAGTCTAGTGCTGGTTGCGCATATGCATACTTTATGTTGATGGCCTTTGTCTATAATGTGGCCACAAAAATAGAAAGGTTTAATTATTTAGTTTGTTTGCACTAAGTTAATACTTTGACAAATGTAGCCTATATTTTTCAGTCAGTTCGGTCTTTGTGTGCCAAACATTATTTAAGGCAAACCACTGTAAACCTTTTTTTCTTTTTTTAAACAAATGAGAAGCATGTTTACATTTTTGGAGTGTTACATATTTTCTTTAATAAAAAACATTGTATACCGAACCTGTTAAGGATTGTAATGCGACCCCAATAGCACGACACAGACAGGTATTCAGAGTTAGCCAAAACATGGGCATGATTTATTTATACACAAAAAAGCGGCACTGACCCTTTAACACTTTCACTGCCCAAGCTTAATTAATTTTTACCTCCTTGAATGCCCAGCACCACTTCAATGTTAACGTTAATATCGCCTAATCTATGTTTTAAATTATGGCTATGTGTCTAATCTGCCCGTCGCTTATCAAAGACAAATTTTCCAGTCAACATTGTCGTAGCAGATTGTTTTTATATCGCTTAATTTCCGTTTTCTAGCATTTTGAAAAGCACTCGATTTCACGGAAAAAAATAAGACATTCCATGATAATCGCCCTTTACTGGAATATTCTAGAACGTTGTAATTTTTCAGCCTATTTATGAATCGTTTTAAAATAAACGCTAGATTATCGATAGTATATGTCTGCGCATGCACGCTCGTGCCGCGAGCTGAAAATCGATTCTCTTAGTTACTGACCGCTCGCACAGCCAAACAGCCATATCACATAAAAGCTTATATCTCCGTGAAAACGGATCTGATTATCCTAAGCCTGGTAACATAGATTCCTTACCTGAGATCAGATTGTATCCAAATGGATTATTCCAATTCCTGATCGCCATTAGAAAAAATCTATCATTTTATTGATCCACCGAGTATAGTGTAAAAACACATAATCCCTGCTGCTCTGAAACTCCCGAGTGAAACTGGTCGACGGCGGTTGCATGAGTGAGAAGTAAAACATGGATTCCGTTTTTTTTTTCTCATTCATTTTCATTGAGTTCAATCCAAAAGGGTGAATTACCATCTGGGAGACGATAGGGGGCGCTTTTTTCCACATCTGAGCGCCTGGAGTGGTTGATTTTCCAACGGTAGACTTGGTTGATGAAATATGATTTCAGATCGCTAATAAAAAAAAAAAACGACCTTCAACCAGCGGGGGGTAAACCCGAGAAAACTTGTGATGGGCAGTCAAAGTGTTAAGGGTGAAATACAACTAGAGTCCATGAACAAAACAAATGCATTACTGTCCCTTTAAAGGGCGAACAAAAAGTACACAGGAATCTTCTTGAGTCCATAAATGAAAACGAAGGTTCGGAGTCTGGTTTCGTACAGACTCACCAGAACGCTGCCGACGGGCAACGCAGCAAACAGAGGGTCCAAGGGGAACAGAGTGAGAACACGGGCATCTTCCCGACCAGAACGCTGCAGACGGGCAACGCAGCAAACAGGGGGTCCAAGGGGAACGGAGTGAGAACACGGGCATCCTCCCGTGGAACAATAGAGAGCGATGACGAGGTCTCACCCCAAGAACGAGGTCCACGAAGAGGGAGTAGGGCAGTAGCTGGCACGACGTCTGGAGTGAGAGCATAGGGATCCTCCCGTGGAAGTCTAGAAAGCGAAGACGATGTCCCACTCCAGGAAACGGCGGTAGATGGTAGGATACAGAACGACCTGGCAATGAGTGGAAGGCAACCAGCAGTATTAGTAGTCTCCCTACGAGCTGATTGCCAACCACTCACAGGTGCGTGAGGTAGAATGTTCGGCACGCCGCCTCGTTGGGCAGCATGCAGTCCTTACCCAGCCCTCACAGAACCTAACCGAAAACTGTGACATCAAAACCGTGATACGAACCGAACCGTGGATTTTGTGAACCGTTCCACCCCTATGAGATACTGTAGTGTGAGATAGTGATTTTCGTGAGATGGTGATTGTCATGATATAGTGATTGTCATGAGATAGTGATTGTCATGAGATAGTGATTGTCGTGAGATAGTGATTGTCATGAGATAGTGATTGTCATGAGATACTGTAGTGAGATAGTGATTGTCGTGACATAGTGATTGTCGTGAGATAGTGATTGTCGTGATATAGTGATTGTCATGAGATAGTGATTGTCATGATATAGTGATTGTCATGAGAGACTGTAGTGAGATTTGATTTTATTACGGATCCCCATTAGCTGGTGCCATGGCAACCAGCTAGTCTTCCTGGGGTCCACAATAGTGATTGTCATGAGTTTTTTTTTATTTGATTTGATTTATTTTGAAAAGCAGTAAAAACAATATTTACAGCAAATCAAGGATGTCACAAGAAAGTCGTGGGACTTATTTCCATTGAGGTCCTCATACAAATTGCACAGACTTCCCCCTGCTCCTCACTCGCCCCCACCTTTGCAACCTACTGGACAGATGCTGCCATTGCTCCTCCTCCATTTATGTATTGTTAAAGTGTCAGTATTTCTGTGTTTTCTCCCCATTTTGCTGTTGCTCCCTGTATATCTGTTACCCTCTGTGCTCCCATGCTTTTGTTAAGTGTTATTCTGTCTTTTAGTGTTGTCCCCAGTGTGTGTTTCGTCTGGTGTTGTTATTGCATGGAACAATCTCCAGTCCGATCTGAAGATCCAAAGCTTGGTAACAGGGGGGACCCTGCTTTTCTTTATCATAAATCGATCAATAGAGACCGCATTAGATCCCCAATTATCATATGGCTACAACCCTGTGCAAAGATTTTCGAGATCGCCAGAGAGAGCCACGGGAGTCGGGGGTGGTAATGTGTACTTTTGCGTACTTTGGGGCACGCCTCACATATCGGCATGTAACTCGAGAACCGCTGAACAGATTTTGTCACCTGAAAGGGCAATCGACAGGCAACAAATAGGGCTTTAATTCTCTCTCTCTATATATATATATATATATATATATATATATATATATATATATATATATATATATATATATATATATATATTGTATTAAAAGAAATGCACACCCGAGCCACTAGAGGTCGGCAAAGAATCGTCCACATGTGGGCCCTTGGATGTTAAGAGGTCAATGTTTTTAAATATTTTTTTTGTAGCCAAGAGTAAAGACCATAACCCTATCAAAAACAGTAGTCAAAGTGTATATTTTCATTTTTACCGATGTTTTATACGATTTATCGGAAATACAAATTTATCGGAAAATGCTAATTATTAGGGATGCTCGATATTGGCTTTTTTACCGATACCGATATTCCGATATTGTCCAACTCTTAATTTCCGATACCGATATCAACCGATACCGATATATGCAGGGTTTCCCACCAAAAAAACGGAATAATTTCAGGTAACTAATAATTTCACTGGATGCATTCAAAAGGCTTTCTCAATGTAAGCATTATCTGTGCAAAATATGATAATTAAAAAAGTAAAAATTAACATTACATATCTCTTGTTGTTGAATTAAATCAACATGCATACTTTTGACAATAAATTAAATAAGAATTGGTTCTTACCTGCTTGCCTGGGTAAATAAAGGTTAAATAAATGTTTAAAAAAAAATATATATATATATATATATTGTTATTGTTTTTTTGTTTTTTTTCACCGATACCGATATTTTCCGATATCACATTTTACTGCCGATATCGGCCGATAATATCGGTCGGCTGATAATATCGGACATCCCTACTAATTATCGTAAAAAACGCAAGAAATGACTAAATCCAGATTCAACCCTGCCATTGGAAAGAGGAGCATTTTCCCTATCCATAGATGTATGATTTGGCCATAATAAGGTCAAGGTCAAGTTCAAGGTCAAATATGAATTTATAATTAAAGTCGATTATCATTAATGACTGTATCTACAATCTTTAATCATCTTCCCGCGGTTCATTTGCTTAGATTTTTTTTTGTATCTCAATAAGGTGGTGAATGAGCTCAGTGAGCATTTTCTCCTACCCGTATACATTTTTTATCATCATCATCAAAATCATAAATCATAATTAATCATAATTTATTTATTCATTACAATTTACTCAGCCTAGTAACAGACACAATATTTCTGACACTGGAAATACATACCCCCAGGTCCCTAGATGTTCCTAGATGCCATGAACATGCATATTGACCTTGCAGAAGTGGAGCAATCTTCCATTTACTTAGGCATGTACCTTTAGGCGAAAACGGTCTACAGATTAACAGGTTAAGGCTATGGTGAAGCCTATTGTAACCACGTTTTCTGTGTGCAAATGTTTTATTTGACCATTTTGTAACGTTACTTTTATCTGTAATGTCTATGTGTGTATGTTGAAACTTTGTGTTGCTGCTATTTCTTGGCCAGGTCTCCCTTGTAAAAGAGATCCTGGATCTCAATTGGGTCAAACCTGGTTAAATAAAGACAAAAAAACAAAAAAAAATGTAGTCTTTTACCCCAGTTTTGTTTCAGTCTGTCCCTTCCTAGGCACGTCTCGTTCCACCCTCATGTGTCAATTAGTCTGTATATATCTGTCTTGTCTGCCCCCTTCCCTGGGTCGGTTCATGTTTGCTACTGCTGTTTGATGTTTGATGTTTCATGTTACATGCTTTGCTATTCGTCTTGCCCTCGTGTTCCTGGCTCCCGTTCGTGTTCCTCCTTGACCTTTTGTTTCTCAGTAAGTCTAGTTTTCAGTTTGTGTTACCTTCTTTGTTTTCGTGTACAGTTTGTCTCGTTTTGTTAGTGTTTAATTTGTAGATTAGTTGTACCCTTTTTTCCTGCCTGCTTTTGCAGAGGGTTTTGTTGTGCCTTTTTGTACCTGCTCTCTGCCAGCCTTTGCTGTGCTCTGTTTTTTCTCCTCTTTTAAATTTTTTTCTCCCATCCCAATTTTGCTGTGCCAATTCTCCCCTACCCTGTCTTGAACGTTTCTCGCATATGCCCCCCACTGGCCGGTTGTAGGGAGGATAGAAGCCTTGCATCATGTGTCCCCTCCGATACACGAGGAGGCAGCCTGTCACATCTTTTTTCTTTATTTTTTTACATAAATTTGTATTAACATTTATAGACAAACAACACTTATACAATACCTACAATGACATCAATAACATAACAGTACATTAACATTGGCCCCTTGAATTCGGCTGCGTTCATCCTCCCGGGCCCCCATGAGAGGGACCCCCCCCCTCCCGCCATCCACCCCTAGAAACCGGGCTCCCCTACATCCCAGGACCGTCCCACGTGGGACCGAGCACTCAGCGACACAGGTCCCTTGAATTTAATTGGGCCAGGCCCAGTGGAGGGACGAGGGGTGGTACTCCCCCCCCCACGAGCCAAGCCCGCTACCTCCCATGTCATCCAGCACCCCACCCCACGCACAACGAACCCACAACCCGCCTGGGAGAAATGCGAGGCCCTGTGCGAGATTTAAACGCGAGCCCCCCCCCCCCCCAAAAGGTTAAAAAAAAATTTAAAAAAAATTATATAATTTTTTTTTTTTTTTTTTTTTTATATACAGTCAACATATTCGTAAATAATAGCGCTGCCCGAGGCTGGGCATGATACAGTCAACATATAGCAAGAGAGAGAGCGAGAGAGAGCTCCCGTTCTACAGTCAATATACAGTGTACAGAGAGAGAGACACATTGGAAAGAAATTGAAATGCTATTTGGCCCTAAACAGAGAGTACACAGTGGCAGAATATCTGAGCACTGTGACTGAAGATCCTTGACTAGGTACAGACTCAGCGAGCACAGCCTAGCCATCGAGAAAGGCCGCCATAGGCAGACTGTGTGTGTTAGAAAGAGAGAGAGAGAGAGAGAGCATGTGTGTTAGAGAGAGAGCATGTATGAGAGAGATAAGCAAAGATGACCCCCTAAAGCAGGGGTCAGGAACCTTTTTGACTGGGAGAGCCATAAAAGCCAAATATTTCTAAATATATTTCATTGAGAGCCATATAGTATTTTTAACATATAATAAATTAAATATGTCTTACTTTTAATGCGACTTCTGGTGCTGCATGGTTTTGCTGATGGCCTTGTAATCTGGTTCATACGTGGTGAGATTGAGCTTCATGCAGGCATTGATGCTTCCATTAAGACCAACGTGAGCGTAGGTTGGTCTTAATGTTCCTCATATGCGAGAATGACTGCCCACATGCATATGTAGAGCCAAACATGGTCAATACGGCAATACTCACGCTGCATTGTGTGGTATGTCACAGGAAGCTCGTTCCAAGTTTTAAGAATCAGCTGGTCTTCAGGTTGAAGATTTTTTATTTCTGTCCACTTGTGTTCCCTCGCCAGCTCTGCTCGCTATATCTTCAGCTACAGATACTATTAGCTGTATCTTCAAAACTAATTTCTGTTTACTTTAAAATGACACAGTATTATTAAGAAATATCACAAGTATTAAAAAATAAATAAAATAAAAAAATTTACTAAAAAAATTCTGGGAGCCATATGCTGTCACCAGAAGAGCCATAGGTTCCCGACCCCTGCCCTAAAGGATATTCAACTTTTAATGAAAGAACAAAACAGAAGGAAAAGATAACTTCACAAAGGCAACATGAATATACATAGATCCAAAAGGACAACGATCAACACTTAAATCCAAAGAGAAGAGGGTCTATACCAGAGAAAACAAAGCAGCAAGGAGCCAATGGCCGACAGCTAAAGGCTAGCCAGGTAGGCTACTGACACCAGGCCACACACAGCTTTGGCCAACGGCCCAACGCTACCCAAGCTACACAAACGACCAAGACAATGAATTCACACACAGCACATGTCGTATCTCCAAATGTTGTGAAGTAACATATGTTTTGCCTGGAAAAAAACATTGTTATTAACAAAATATTCGGGAGGGGAAGGAAGGAAGAGTGGGGTAATGTCATGATTTTCATTCATCTTACCTGCACCAAGGAACGCAGGGCGAAAGGCCGCAACACAGGTCTCCACGTTGACGAAAGGCCTCTCGCTGGCGGGACAAAAATAACCCCCTGCTATTCTCACGGCTAATGTCAATGGTCGTAGCACAAGCTAACAGCTAACTCAAGGCTAACTGATAGCATCAAACGAACGTTCCCAGCCGAGCGCAGCCGGCAGCTAACGTCGTAGCTAAACAGCTAACTGGCTAACAGTTAGCTCAACCAGGCTATCGCTAACCATTAGCTAACGCAGAAGCAAGCTATGCGGCTACATACAGGTGCTGACACCAGGCCACACACCGTTAGCTACTAGTAGTACTACAACAGCTAGTCGGCCAGTTTAGCTCCAGAGAGAGAGAGAGAGAGAGAGAGATGTCCACGGCGGGAATACAATAGAGTTAATAGAATAGGTTAAAAACTCACCAAACGTCCAAGAGGATGGAGACAACCGCGTGGAGTTGACAAAGTTCATCTGCCAAACGACCATCCTCTTCATCTTGGCTGTATGCGCTGTCTCTAGGTTAGCTAACGCTAGTTAGCCTTTAGCTAAGCTAGCTACTAGCCGACATCATCATGGCTATACCATGACAAGGCTCCGGCCATTTGTCCCGCCAGCGAGAGGCCTTTTGTCAACGTTCCTTGGTGACCGACCGACTGATAATGACCGACCTCTTTCTTCGTCTTGGCTGGCATAACTAAGCATAATAGTCAAAAGCTGCACGCGCGAAATAGTCAAACGCAGCTGACTCACGCCGGCGTACTACACATGATGTAACTTCATGTAAGTAACCACTCCCTTCGTTGAAACCAATAGTATGTCTGCTGCAGAGCCCCAGAGGCTGAGCTCCAATAGTGAGTATGTCTGCAGACCCAGGAACAAGTCAGACACATTCTACAAACGTGTCTAATGTGAAATATATAAGCATATAAGCAAAACTAGATTTTAGGTCTGTGATGAAAAAGGGCCTCGCGGGAAGGGGGGCCTAGCAAAAAAAAAAAATAAAAAAAAAATAATAATAATAAATACAAAATATTTTTATTTTATTTTTTTTTATTTTTTATTTTGCGAGGCCCCCCTTCCCGCGAGGCCCTGTGCGACCGCACTGCTCGCACACCCCCTGAGGCGGCCCTGCCCACGAGACCCCACTCTCCCGGGCCAAACCGCGGAAACGATGCCCCCCCCCCCCCACATTCCCCCCCCTGAGTTAAGCCCGTAGAACTCCCCCATATCCCAGGCCGATGCGCGTGGAGCCGGGCCCCCAGCGACACGGGTCCCTTGAATTAATTGGGCCAGGCCCAGCAGAGGAGAGGGACAGATTCTCCCCCCCACCGAGCCAAGCCCGATACCTCCCATTCCACCGAGAGCCCCACCCCACGCCCAACGACCCCGCAACATACAGGACCCCACTGGGCAAAGCTCAGCCGCTCTGACCCCCACAAGAGAAACCCCTCCCTCCCGCCCTCCTCCCCGAGAAACAGAGCACCTCCATATCCTGGTCCACCATGCGCAGAGCCGAGCACCCAGAGCCCCCACCTGCCCCCGCCCCGACCGCCAGCCCCCCGGCCCACGAGAACCCCAAGCCCAGGCCCGCAGAAGGCCTAAGCACCACGCCTCAATGGTCCCCCGACCCCCCACGACCCCAAGCCGGGTGCCCCCCCGGCCTGGTGACCATACCGCCTGGGCCACGGCGGCCGAGGGCCCCAGGAACCCCCCCCCCCCCCCCCCATACCGATCCCACAACACGCAAGGCCCCCCCTCCCCCGGGTCGAACCGCTGGAACTATATCCCCTCCCCCTGGCATTCCCCCCCACCGAACTCAGCCTGCCCGCCTCTGTACCTCCCATGTCACAGATATCACTATATACATTTATGAAAAAATAGCACTGACAACACAATAAGAAGAAAATGATAAAATAAGCCATATGATTAGCACTCTTTCCCCCGTTGGCGGTTTGGAGGGGAATCAGCTCTCCTGTTGAAGAAGCCCCCCCCCCTAGAGACGGAGATATCCCCCAAAGGAGATTCTCCAAGCCTCTCTTCATGTCCAACATTTTGAATTCTTGTCCTTCACAATTGTCCATGTGCACATTCAAAGCAACTGCTATTCTAACATAACTCAAAAAAATAAAAATAAACTAAAGACAATTGGCACTTCCCAGGTAATTCTTTTTAACCCCGTTTAACCCACGTTGGCGGGCTGGAGGGGTAAGGCTCTCCTGGAGAGGGCCCCTCCTATAATGACGTAGATTCCCCAATGGGGATTCTCCAATGCCCCTATTATTGTCCAACATTTTCTTTGAATTTTTATCTTTCATATGATAGTACAGTTCCAGAGCTCCCGGTCAGGTCTCCGAATGTTTTTCCCCATGTTCCCCGTCGTCTTAGTTGTGCATCATGTGTGTTAGTGTACAGTTTAGTCTAGTACGTGTTATTATATGTCCCGAATCAAGTCCCAATTTTCCCAACTAATGTGTTTACCTTGTCTGTATTCCCAGTGGTCTGTGTGTTATCTGCAGTGTGTCTCGAATCATAACATCCATTCACTAACAAATAGTATGTATATGTGGTATTGAATCTTGGTCAGTGTGTGTGACCTCAGTGCTCAAGTCCTGTTTGGTGCGTGAGATCTTGTTATTTGAATCCTGTCTGGTCTGGTTGATCTCGGCGCTCGGCTCCCGGTTGGTGTGTGTGGCCTCAATGCTCGCATCTTGGCCGGCCTGGGCGACCTCCGTGCTTGCATCCCGGACGGTCCGGCCGACCTCGGTGCCTGAGTCCTGGTTGGTCCGGTTGTATCCAGCATCTCTTTGTCCTTCTTTTGGGGGTTGTTTGTTTTATTTCTTTCGAATTAGCCTCCATGCTCCTCTGAATATTCTGTATTGCATCGAGTCCAGTCTACGTGTTGGTTTGCATGTTAGCATCGTTAGCATTCTGTATTGCTTCTAGCCCCACAAAGCGGGGCGAGAGTTTCTTGGAAACAGACTTGAGTGGTAGGTCTCGAGACAAGAGCCAAACCATCTTACCTGGTTGGTAGTCGGGAGCCGGGGTCCTGTGGCGGTCAGCGAAGCGACGATTCCGTTCAGCGGAGCAGCGCGGCCCTGGTGTCCTTCTATATCCTCCTGCAGCGGCGGAGGTGAGCCTGAACCGAGGGGACAGAAATCTCCTCTTCCTGTGTTGGGAACAGTGGAGGCTGGTAGCCCAGAGACGACTCAAAAGGTGACTGACCTGTGGCAGCGGAAGACAGGGAGTTATGGGCGTACTCGATCCACGGCAGGTGGGCACTCCAGGTGGAAGGGTTCCGGGCCGTGACAGAGCGGAGGGCGGACCCCAGGTCCTGGTTGGCCCGTTCAGACTGGCTGTTGGTCTGCGGGTGATACCCGGAGGAGAGGCAGGGCTCGGCAGAAGGACTTCCAGACCTGGGAGATGAACTGAGGGCCTCTGTCGGAGACGATGTCTATCGCGATCCCATGAAGGCGGAAAATGTGGAGTACCATCAGGTCCGCAGTCTCTGAAGCAGAGGGAAGTTTGGGAAGAGCGACAAAGTGAACAGCCTTTGAGAACCGATCAACTATGGTTAGAATGACGGTGTTACCGTGTGAGGGAGGCAGGCCGGTGAGGAAGTCCAGAGCGACATGTGACCGCAGTACATACACGCACCAGACCGGAGCCTGTGGAGGCGTTCGTCGGGGGAGAGTCGAGACCGACTGAGGTCCATTGGTTCGGAGGCCGACGAGGATGGAGGCGAGTGCGGAATGGCATGGAGAGGGTAATGCGATTTTAGATTGATCAGACTGGTAGGTGTGGGGTTGTTGTTCAAATACGAGCAAGCATTGAAACAGAAATGAGCGACACTTGGTGACGTCCCCGCTATAACGCTCTGGTGCTGGGACATGGGGCTCACGGAGTAGAGACTGGGGTAGAGGTCGTGGAGCAGAGAGGTGTGCGGCGATCTGACTAAATTGTTCGTCTTATTTAGCAGAGTTGGTAGTGAGAGTTCCGATCTGGGCAGAGGCCTCAGCGAGCGTGAGTGTGTGTCGATTTACCAATCCTGCGTGACCGTTGAGGGTGGTCTGGAGCCGGTCCCATTCTCCAGCGTCCTGTGGTGCTGGGCTCGTCATCTTCGTCCGAGTGTTCTGTTACAGTGGCGTTAAACTGGAGCCCATGAACAGAACAGGGAGAGGAGAATGGAGCGGTTTAGGTTGTTTAATCCGATAGGTACCATGCAGACAGGTTACAAAGAATACAGGAATTCTGTACAAATATGCGAGCAGGAGCACTCCTCGTGTTCCGCTGGAGCGTCCAGGCGGGTGGTGTCTCGTGAGACAGCGAGAGTCGGCGGCAACTGAGCCTGGGCACAGGGAGACAGATATTAGAGCTAGGCAGAGAGACAGGCAGAGAGACAAGGCAGGCTACGTCCGCCTACCTAGGTAGGAGTAGCAACACTCGGACAGTGAGTGGCAGGAAGCGTAGAGCTCATATCAGAGTCGGTGATGAGCAGACGATTCTCAGGTGACAGCGTGTGAACACCGGAGTGTGCAGCAGAATAGCAGCCATGACCCCAAATGACCTGTCTGATGTGTATAAGGTCAGAACATTGAGGAAGGTCCAGCCACCCTCTGGCAAATTAGTTAATGTACAGATGAAGCTTTTAGTTTTCATGGGCGCTTTGCCGCGACGCGCGCACGGTGATATCACGTCGTTGGAATTAATTAGGAACCCAGGCTGCTGTTCTGTTTTATGCCGCCAGGAGGCGCAAAGTCGACCGGCGGCGGTCTATTGACTTCCTCATTCACACGAGCCACTGTCAACGTTGGGACGGCGCGAGACTGAGAGAGACTTTATTGTGAAGCTAGCGAACATTGCATTCCTTAATCATTTCAGTAACGTTATGTTTTCAAAGAATTATGGACATGTCAACAACAGGGTGGATCTGGAATGCAACTGAAACTACGATGGCTTTGTTATAGACGACGAACGAGGTAACGTAACGTTTACTCCAGGGACAACGGTGGAAATAATGAATGAATGAATGAAATAACTTTATTTAACAGATTGCACGGAATGTTTGTGTCATTATACTTATTTCAGTATGGCTGCCTATAGTTAGTCTAGCAACTATTATGAATTGAAAATGGGGGGACCCTGATGTAAACAAGACGAAAGTCTTTCTCTGGTCTGCATCCCCTTAACAATTGTGTGTATTGAGCTGTAACAGTCATGCTGGAAGAAAGAGAACTACACAAACATTCAGTGCAATTTAGAAAATATAGAGTATATAATATACGTTTAATTAAAATATGTCTACTATAAACATTTACACATTGAATAATCAATTAATAAACAAACAGTTCAATGATACTATTTATCTTTACAGGAGCATGTGGACCATTCCACGACCCTGTAGTTGGTGGCAACATGTGAGTGACAACTGGAGCAACAGAGACTGGCAACTCAACTTCAGAATGAAAAGAGTGTCCTTCCTGCACCTGTGTGACATCCAGCGACCCAGTTTGACACGCGAGAATACCAACTACCGACGCCCTGTCCCTGTTGAGCTACGGGTGGCTATATGTCTGTGGCGGTTGGCAACCAATCTGGAGTATAGATCCATCTCTCACCTGTTTGGTGTAGGCATGTCCACTGCCTGTCTCATTACCCAAGAGGTTGTGACAGTCATAAACCAGGTAATGCGACGGCAATACATCAAGACACCATCTGAGGCGGAGCTAAGGGTGATCACCCAGGGCTACAGACATAAATGGGGGTTCCCCCAGGTTGCAGGGGCAATAGACGGATCCCACATTGGCATCCTGGCACCAGCTGATGGCCCTGCAGATTACTACAACAGGAAAGGTTTCTACTCTGTCCTGCTGCAGGGTGTAGTGGACCACAAATTAAAATTCTGGGACATCAATGTTGGCTGGCCAGGTAAAGTCCATGATGCCAGAGTTTTGGCCAACTCCTCGCTGTATCATCGAGGCCAGAATGGCACGTTGTTTCAGGGCAAAAAGCATTTAATATAAAAGTATTCTGTATTAAAGAAAATGTTTATTTGCTATTGATAGAGCTCTCATTCTCTCCAGTACATGTTAATAGGTAGGAGAGGTCAACCCTCTCACGTCAAGAAGTCGTATCAATAGTCTCTATTTTTAAAGGTGCTATAGATACAAATCTAGTCTCTATTTTTAAAGGTGCTATAGATACAAATCTTTATCTAGACTAATCATTAAAAAAAACTATAATAATAATAACAGATCCACAGAGTTTTTAGAAAGGTGTGGAAAAGTATTGCCCCCCCCCCCCCCATACCATACTGTCAGTTGAACTGATCAGTTCCATGACAAATATTCATGAGGGAAACTGAAGCCATTCATTCTCATGTATGTTCTGCTATTTACACTGTTGTGGGTTGTTTTGTTACTATATGTACCACTTCCGGTTTTTCTGTTTGATATCTCAATGTTTTGTAATAAAAAAAAATGATTCTGATTTAACAAGAGATAACAATTATTTGCATCTTTATTGTAACAAATGTAACAACAGTCAGCAATAGATGTAAAATGATTTACAGTAATAAGAAAAAACGGTTGTAAATGCTGGCATCGAGAAACAGTGCAACAATTTTATAAATTGTGATTAGTAAAATATACATTTGCTGTAGGTTTGTATTTGAGAAAGAAAAAAAAACACTTCACCCGAGGTAGTGTATATGTGTGCTATTACCTATTCAAATACTGCGGCATGGTCATGCTGGACCTACAAAAGGCCTTCGACACTGTCAATCACACCATTCTGATTGACAAGCTAAAAATGGGGGACCCTGATGTAAACAAGACGAAAGTCTTTCTCTGGTCTGCATCCCCTTAACAATTGTATGTATTGAGCTGTACTGTACTGTACCCATTCTGCAATCTGTTAATAAACTTTTCAATCAATCAATCAATTCAGTAAACAATGTAAACATTATATTGTTATATATATAAAAAAAAATATATACTGTATGAGGTCTGTAAACAGTTTTTTAATTATGAACAAGACAGAAGAGGTAGCTTAACAGGTACGTTTTGTACACTTCACTATAGGTAGTGTGTACATGTGTGCAATTAACCCGAGGTAGTGTATATGTGTGCAATTACATATTCAGTAAAAAACTATGCCAAATTATATATAAAAAAATATATATACTGTAAGGTCTGTAAACAGTTTTACAGAAGAGGTAGCAACAGGTAAGTTTTGTACACTTCACTATAGGTAGTGTACATGTGTGCAATTACTGTACCTAATCTAATTCATTTATTTCACGGACGACTGAAGAAGTTGTGCGTTGCGGAGCCATGGGTGCTGGTGGGTTGTGGGGGTAGTTGATGGGTGCCTGTGGGTTGTGGTGGGGAGCCATGGGTGCCTGTGGGTTGTGGGGGTAGTTGATGGTTGCCTGTTGGTTGTGGGGGGGAGCCATGGGTGCCTGTGGGTTGTGGGGGTAGTTGATGGTTGCCTGTTGGTCGTGGGGGGGAGCCATGGGTGCCTGTGGGTTGTGGGGGTCAGACATGGGCCAGGCACGTGGGGGCATCATTTGAGCTGTGGGCATCCACTGTGGTGCCGGCGGGGTCTGAGATTGAGGCAATATGGCTCTTGCAAAAGTCCCCATCATCTGCAGGAAGAGTTGGGTGGTGGCCTGCTGCTGCTCCTGCATGGACCTACTTGTGCTGTATAATGACAATACATTTTAATCTAATCTAATCTTTAGACAAGGTTTAATAAGGTGCAAGGTTCAAAGTAATCTATTATTAGTATCAATTTATTTGTCTAAAGATGATCCATGATCCTTTTTGATGACTGCTATGGTAGAGTGTGAACTCTCAAATGTCAACGATAAATACTAGGTGGTGGACAATTAGCATTTCAATGGTGTGGGGGTTGCAGCCATCGCATTCCAATGCTGAGGTTACACCTTTCGTATCATCTTCGTATTGTTTTCTTATACGCATCGCCGCGTATCGCCGCGACGTCATGCGCCTCGAGTCACACTTTCGTTTTTTTTTTCGTTTTTGTCACCAGAGCACACTGATGTAGTACACTGCCAAAGCAGTAGGTGGCAGTAGGTGGCAAACATGAAGGCAATTTCAACCAATCAGAACGAATGTGCCAATACACTTCCTGGTGGAAGCTCCAGCAAAGAAAATGTCAATAAGGCAGGCGCCTATGCCGCGCCACCATCTTTTTTTTTTTATTCAATGCAGCAATTCTTTTTTCAGCAAAGCCTAATAAAAGTGCAATAAACAAAACGGATACATTCACTGTGTGTTCTGCCTGTCATTTGTTGATGAAACAAAACTAACATCAACACAAGTGACCACCAAGAGCGGATAGTTAGTCTAAAAAACGATCGGTAGCATTGTTAGCTGCATGCTAACGTCAATGGAGTATGCCATTATAACAATATAGCATTGTGGCTAGAAGCTAACGTTAGCTCACGCTACTTAGCCGGCACCAAAACTGATGATATCGCGAGCTATCAGTAGTTAGATAACATTAGAGACAACGCTGTGTGTATTAAACAAAGGTGAATAGATGACTGGGCCATTTTGTTTAATGCTTGTTAAGTTGAAAGAGGAACTCTGAGCTAACAGGGTCTGAATCCTGATAGCTCACGTTAGCCAGCTGTTCATGCAATCGGTAATGCTAGCAGAATGAATGGATGTAAACTTTATTTAACATATTGCATATGGGTACAATACAATACGGCTCAATACAAACAATTGTTAAGGGAATGCAGACTGTTGTAGCTTGGACTGGGGTCCTTATAACAATAACTTGACAACACATGGTAGCTGAAGCTATTTGGGACACGGAGCTCTGTCCCAAACACACACACTGTTGTCACCGGGAGGGCACGCAGATGATATCTACTGCGCATGGGCGTTTTCGCAACAACGGCTAGCGTGCAGACTACACGCTGTTGTCGGCGCGTTTTTTTTGCGTATCTCCAAACGCAAACACAATTTTGCGTTTCAGCCGTATCCACAAAAAAACGCCAAAAAACGCATTTCTGTGTAGATAGGACATCAAACGTCGTCAAAAACGTATAAAAAAACGCCAGGAATACACTAGTCTAACCATAGCCTAAGTGTCCTTGAGCAAGACGCTTAACCCCTAATTGCTCCTGCAAGACTGGGTCTCGGGCTGCCTGTCTGTTCTCCTCCTTCTCCTTCAGCTGAGCCTGTAGCAGTGAAGGGCTTGGGGTAATATGTGGACTGTATGAAGGCATCTGAAATTCTCTCTCTTTAGTATCTTGCCAAATTCTGATGCAGTCAGCCTGCCCTCTCGCTCCTTGTGCCACAGTGGACATGCAGCCTGTCCCGTCATTTGCAGTTGTAGTTGTCTTGCTTCCTCAAGATCAAAGCTCTGGATGTGCTGTGGTGTTGGTATGCCTATGTCTGGAGAGAGGGGCATGGGGATGGTCTTGGTACAGTGAGAGGATACAGGCAGGGATGTTGTTGGGTTGGTCTGTGGTCGCTGCAACAGTGGGAGCTGCAGCGAAAGAAAAAAGAAATAGATTAGAAATAATTTGTCTCATTTCTTTCTCTCCCCCTCATCCCTCTCCCCTTATCCATCACCCCTCTCTCCTCCCCTCTTACTCCTCTCTCTTCTCTAAGAAGGTCAGGGTGTAATAAAATGTAACTATTGAGCACAGAATTAACATGAGTTTATAAAAACCCTTTACATGTGAACAGCTTTTACTATAGATAGAAATGGATGATCCCATGTTGTAGAGCATAGGTGTCAAACTCACGGCCCGCGGGCCAAATCCGGCCCGCCACGTCATTTGATGTGGCCCCCCAAGAGCTCAAGTAAAAAAAAAAAAAAAAAAAAAAAAAAAAATTTTTTTTTTCATTAATATTGGGTTAAAAAATACCAGTGTTAAAATAATTGTGGGTTAATGCGTTAATAAAGCTTTAACTTTGACAGCCTTAGTTATTACACATTCTTACACATACATGTATGTTGAACATCTGAGGTAACAAAGGAAAAAAGCCAAAAGCACTTACTCCTCAGACATTCTTTGACAATTTTACAGCCCAAAATACAAAAACGATCCAGGCGGAATAGGTAACAAAGGGTTGAAGAAATATTGTCTGAACTGTCAGATGCAAACTGGCTGTGTGACATAACCGAGCATCTCGCTCAATTGAATAAGAAGCTGTAGGGACGCAAACAAGTCCCACCCAAAACTTGACCAATATAGTTGTGAACTGAGACAACCCTTATTTTGTTATTTTTGAGTACAGTTACAGTTGTGTGTTCATGCAGACACATAATAGCAATTTCATTACGAATTGAAAATGGGGGACCCTGATGTAAACAAGTCGAAAGTCTTTCTCTGGTCTGCATCCCCTTAACAATTGTGTGTATTGAGCTGTACTGTACTGTACCCATTCTGCAATCTGTTAATTAAAGTTAATTAAACTATCTTCCATTAGTTGGATGTATGGCCTCTGCAAGGTTGTGTGCAGCCATTTGTTTTTGTAACATCTGCTACATCTGTCCCACGTGTTCTTTGCAGCTCACAGTTGTTAGTTTTGCCCCTCTTGACTGTGACAAAAAGGTTTTGAACAAACTTAATGTCATAGCTTGTATTTGATGATATTCTTCTTTGTTATTTACTTGAATGGTTTGATCATTGATTGGTGGAGTAATATGGGGTTCTGATAAACTAAAATTATTTGTTAAAATAACATAAGCTAACATATATTTTTACATTTATGCAAATGAATATGCAATATGTATAACTTGAATAAGTAATAAATACAGAAACACCATGTTTAACAATATGTAAATGTGTAGCTACATTTATTTTACATTACATTAACATTTATACGGTCTTTGGCCCTTTGAGGGCAACCATAATGCTGATGTGGCCCTCTGTGAAAATGAGTTTGACACCCCTGTTGTAGAGCATGCTCTTGGCATCCTATATGGTATATTGGATGTTGGAATTTGATGCAGGCAACTTGGTGAGCCAAGGGAGCCTTGGCATCTACAGTGAAACTTGAGTGAAACTTCTTATGCAAGTTTATCCTCAAATGTAAGTAGCTGTGTTTTAACTGTGTGGTAAACCTGGGTTTATCAACATTAGTTAGTAAGCAGTGCAATTTTTCAGCAGTCAGTCTGGAATTAATGTATGCATTCAAAAGTGCTGAATAAATGCTTTATGGGCCCATAATAGTGATTATTAATATTATTTAAAGGGGAACTATCTTATAAATGGCCTTTTTCAGTGTTTAGCATTGTTTCCTAGCTATGTGGACTTATATTAAAGGGGAACTATCTTATAAATGGCCTTTTTGAGTGTTTAGCATTGTTTCCTAGCTATGTGAACTTATATTAATATGATCTATGTCTCAAAATTCTCATATTGGCGCATTCTTCCAATTCTCCTCTCACAATATTCACCCTCACTGAACTGAGTCATTTGAAAATGTGATGTCAGAAAGACACTGCTGCATGTTAATGTTCAGGCGAACCAGAACCATTACCATTGTGGTTGGAGCCCAGGCTCAAAACGGCTTAAGATCTTGAGGTAGAAAAATGCTGTTTTTGAGGACTTGATTAGAAATACAAAACAATGAATAAAAAAAAATATATATATTACAGAGGTGTTCCATAGACTCACAGGAATTGTGTAAAAGTGCCCAAATAGTGAAAGAAATAGTAAAATAGTTCCCCTTTAATATGATCTATGTCTCTAATTCTCATATTGGCGCATTCTTCCAATTCTCCTCTCACAATATTCACCCTCACTGAACTGAGTCATCTGAAAATGTGCTGATTTGTGATGTCAGAGACTCAGCTGCATGTTGAGACTCACACACTAAGCACAGTTACCATTGTGGTTGGAGCCCAGGCTCAAAACGGCTTAAGATCTTGAGGTAGAAAAATGCAGTGTCATCAGAAAATGTTATGAAGCGGTTGTTAGGAAAGATGCTTCTGCACTCGTTTGTATATAAGGTAAAAAGCACAGGTGAACTTACTATACCCTGGGGCCATCACAGGGGCTGGAGGTGGAGGTGGATGGAGCAGGGCGCGGGCCTGGTGGAGCAGGGCGCGGGCCTGTACCAAGGCTACATGGGGAAATTAAATAAAAGAAAAAAAGGGGGAAAAGGCAATAGATTTCAATACTTGAAATGGAAACAAACCATGGAAAGACATAAGATTTTGGTTATGCTGGTTATGAGCTCTTGCAAGCAGCGGGAGTAGGGAAGTGGTTATGAAGACAGCAGACACTACAGTGAAGACAAACAAGCACTAATACACAGTGTGGTTATGACAGCTACAGCTCAGATGGAGAACGCCGCCCCGCTGCAGCTGTGGTGGCGGCAGCTGCCTCCTTGCGGTCATGGAGACGAACGTAGCGGACAACGTCCTCCATCATTTTTGTCTTCGCCGGCGTCTTTCGTACGTAGGCGACATAGCTAAGCAAATGTGAAGATGCATGCTTTGAGTGCTTGGCATTCCAATAACACAAAACTAACCACACAACATTATATTAATCGATTGAATTTAATTTGTATACGTTCAAACATACCGGACAGTATTGGGGTCCTTTGACTGGTACAGGTCCTGCAGGGTCTCACTCTTGTACTGGCCGAAGCCAACAAGGGCCAGGCCCTCCTGCCCGGGCAGGAGAGATCTCTCTTTGGCCGACTCGAATGCCCGGATATAGTGGACCAACTCCATAAAGTCCACATAGGCACTCGAGTAGCGAGTTAAGGCATCCTAAAGACAGATACAATGAGACAGTTCAGTTATTAGACAGTTCAGTTATAGAAGTTTTCTATTTGTACCTACCCCTAGCAGACTGTACAGCATGTATTGTGTTCAATTACACTTGCTTGACTTGCTCACAATATAAACACACAGTAATACAGTAGATGCTTTGTTTTATCCTATCCAAGGGATTCGTTTTGTGACATTAATTCACATTACCTGGCATTAGCAATAGAATGATAAACAGCAAGATGCATGTCATGATGTCAGCATGTATTGTGTTCAATTACACTTGCTTGACTTGCTCACAATATAAACACACAGTAATACAGTATGCTTTGTTTTATCAAGCGCGCACACACAGTGTTATATTAACAACCGCATTAATCAATAGTAATATATAGCGTGCACGCACGCACACACACGACGCACACACACGGTGTTATAACCAAATAACGCTCTGATTAACAAATAGTAATATATAGGTTTCTTTAGACTAGAATAAGTTAAATTAACTTACCGTCTCTGGAACGTTTAACGCTGGTCTGTAACGCTCTGACTGAGCTATAATCCAAATGTTGAAAGAGTGCCAACACAGATCCAAAAACAGTTTAACCTATTGGTAAACAAACGTATTGTTGAAAATATACACTGACTGCTGTTGTGACATTGTTTAAGATAGTATTGACTAGTTTACATTTGAAAAATAAACGCGACTCCAGTTGCAAAACAAAAGTCTTCTTTTCTTCTTCTTCTTCTTCTTCTTCTTCTTCTTCTTCTTCTTCTTCTTCTTCTTCTTCTTCTTCTTCTTCTTCTTCTTCTTCTTCTTCTTCTTCTCCTAAATGTGGATACAGCATTGCAGCATCCACAAACTCACAACAGCGCCACTATATGGCCAAAATAATACATGGTTTAACTTAATGGTGGTTTAAATGCATTAACAAAAAGCCGGCGCGTCGGGGAGATGTCACCAGCTGTGTGAGAGCGCCCCCGCTGGTCATTGTTACCATTAACCATGCAAACGGCGTCAAAACGGCCGGCAAACAGTTGTTCCATGACTTTTTAAGGCTGTATCTGTAGCTTCTATCTGGTCGCAGGTACAATCTGCCAAGACGCGACTAATAACTCATTGTCCCTGCTGCCACTGTTCTTTTTGTTCATTGTGTTTTTGTACTCAGTCATATTGACTCAAACTCATTGTCCCTGCTGCCATTGTTCTTTTAAATGAGTCAGTGTGATCTCATTGTGTTTTTGTACTAAGACCCTAGACTCCGGACATTCCTTACAGTCTGGCTGCAGTGAGATAATAATTTGCATTCAGACTATGTTCTCCTGATTTGTTCTCCTGAAGCAGCATTCCTCTGATTATGCTAATCATATGCTAATGAGGTGTGATTTCCACTTTCTCAAACTCTTATTTCCATACAAGCTCCAGTGGCGAATATTCATGGAGGCCAAGGGAAGCCAAGCTTCCCCAAAAATATAAACAGTAAAAAAAAATTTAATTTAAAAATAATAATAGATATTTTTTTTTATAGTTTACAATAATAAAAAAAAATCTTTATTTTTCATCTCTGTGTTATAATAATTTTCTCCCTCCTGGAGACATTTTCAATTATCTTTTTACAATTTTCTCCCTCTTCTCCTTCTCACTCTCTCTAACACTGTCACTGACTCACTGAGGCAGTCTGCTCAGCATTATTTTGATTGACATGGAGACTTTGAGAATTAGGGCGGGTTGTCTTTTTCTCACGTCCTAGTTACATTTATTAGCCAATAAGATGGGTTGGGCTTAGGGCCTACGCCTTAACACTGCCGCAGCCTGGGACTAGGTTAGGGCAGAGCCATATAATAAGAGTTGCGACACTCTCATAGGGTTTCATTGTTTTTTTTTGTCCACTTTTTCTCCTTATTTTTCTATTTTTTCTCCCATCCCAATTTCGTGTTTCCAATTTTCCCCTCCCCTGTCTTGAACGTTGCTCGACTATGTCCCCCACTGGTCGGTTGTAGGGAGGATAGAAGCCTTGCATCACGTGTCCCCTCCGGTACACAAGGAGGCAGCCTGTCACATCTTTTCACCTGCCAGCGCGGACTCTCATTGGCGAGGTGTAACGCATGGGAGGCTCACACTACCCCCGCCACTTCCTGTCTCTGCTGTGCAGGCATCCCCCAACCGACGTGTAGGAGTCGCTGTCCACAACATCCAAATTACCACCCATCGACTTCCACCCGCTGACTCTGCCAATTGAGCCAGTATGACGGCCGGCCCAAGCCGGAGGCAATGCTGACACCGGATTCGAGACCGGAGTCTCTTGCATTGGTGACAAGCGCAATCTCCGCTGCGCCACCCAGCCGCCCATAGGGTTTCATTGTTATCATGGAATGCGGAAGTGAAGCGCCTCATGGGTCGTACGTAGTTCCAAGTCCAGCCTTGAATGCCTTGAACGCCATTAATTTTCATTGTTTCCGAGGCACTCTCGCTGGTAAGTTTACTTTACTTTACTTACTTACTGCATTTCTTTTTTACATTTTAACGCATTAGCAGACCACTCATGGATTTAGTCAATAGTGGTATTTTATGTAGCCAGCTTTAGTTAATGTTTATCGTAAGTTAATAGCTTGTTAGATTCTAAATGTTTCAAGTTTCTTTAATAGTTGTCATACAGAAGTACAGAATACTTTTATACAAAATGCTTCTTACTGTTACGCTCTTCTCTATTGAAACTATCCCTTTATCCAATCTAATATTGAAAATAACTTTCACATGTACACACCCCTATTCACCTCCGCCTGGCCACACCCACATCCGCTCCTACATAAGCGGGGTCGTGGCCACACAATCAGCTCCTTCCCTACTTTCACCACAGAGAAGTGTCTGTATACACCACTTTAGTTTAGTGACCAAAGTAGTTTGTTGAAGAGAAGAGGAGCTGCGTTGACATTGTATCTTTGTTTTCTCTCTCACTATTTTTCGAGGAAATAAAGCGATGTCTTCACCACTGGAGAGTCTAGAAGATGATGATCATTCTGACCTCCACCGGCGCTTCGCATTAGGGGCGCGCATCGCTGAGCAATCCCCGCCGGCATTGTCTCCGGCTCTGCAGCTGGATACTATGCTTCGGGAGGCGGTCGGCTGTGTGAGGGCTGACGGCCTCTCTGGGCGGGTGATGTTTTTGCGACGCAAGCTTCAGGTGTGTCAGTTGTGGGGGGACAACTGTACAGCTTGCGTAAAGTCGGTTCCAGGCTAGAATCCCTTGTTGCCCTCATAGCGGTGTGTAGGGGGTTCTAGTCTGATGCCCCACGATAACATAGACTCCTCCTCAGTGAAGTCGTAGCTTTGTTTTCCTGGGGCCGTGATTTCGAGTCTGCGGTTCAATTCCCCGGGTCTCTGAAAAACGGATACCCTCTGCCACCGTGCTGGCCCCGTTTTTCAAAACGAAAACACCCGGCACAAAGGATGCAGGCTTGGTGTTTCATTATGAGAATATCTCCGAGCTCAGGACGGCTACAACCCGGGTAAGCAACGGGGCTTGCTGCCGCTGCCGCTGCTGGTAAACACCGTTCTATGAGAGGGACGTGTGTTGCCTTTTTTCCCTTTTTTCTTTTGGATGAAAGAGGAAAAGACAGCGGCTGTCTGTAGTGTTGGCCTGTATCGCTATTCTCATGTTGTACAGCTTCAGTAGTAGCCGCTTAGCTTGCCACTGCGTTAGCTGGTGGCTATCGATAGCCGGTAAGAGCTAACTGTTAGCCAGTTAGCTGTTAGGCTAAGTCGTTAGCTGGTGGCCACGCTCGGCTAGAAACATTAGCTCGATGCTATCAGTTAGCCTGGAGTTAGCTGTTAGCTTATGCTACAACCATTGGCGCTAGCCGTGCGGATAGCGGGCCCTGGCACTCTGACTACAATGTCATCTCTGGCAGAAGATGTCGTCGGGCCTGCGCCATGACCGGCTGCAGGAGGGGGGCGTCACGCCGGAGCGAGGCTCCAGCCACCGCCTCTTCTGGCCTTGCCAGCAAGAGGCCTCGTCAACGTGGTAGACCAACCTGTGTTGCGGCCTTTCGTCCTGCGTACGTAGGTGCAGGTAAGATGTCCGTAGGACATTGCTCCACTCTTCCTTCCTCCCCCTCCCGAATGTTTTTGGTTAATAACGATGTCTTTGTTTAACAAAACATATGTTACTTCACTACATTTGGAGATACGACGTGTGGTGTGAAAATTGTCTTGGTCGCTTTTGTATAGCTTAGGTTAGCATTGGCCAAGGCTTATGTCTTTCTCTCTACCTAAAAACAGCGTTGTTTTTTACGTTGAGTAAAAATGAATTGGGGTTTTTTGTTGTATGATGAGAAGTTGTGTGTGTGTTCATGTAACGTTTAGACAACGTGGCTGAGTCCACAACTGGCTGGGTGTTACCCTACAACGCTGTACATAGTGGCATATGATCGAGGGCCTGAGTCCCTCTCTTAGCTTGTTATTCTTTACTTAAGGGCAGTGTTGGGACTAACGCGTTACAGAAACGAAGTTACTTTTTGCCGCAACTAGTACTCTAACGCATTACTTTTGAAATTCAGTAACGCTACTTACGTTACTGAATGGTTCGTCACTGCGTTATTTGCGTTATATATGGCGTAGATTGATAGCGAGCGGTAGTGATTATTATTATTATTATTATCCTCATCCCCACCCGCGTAGAATGATACGAGGCGAGTCTGGCCACTGGCCAATCAGAAGTGCGCAAGAAATGCGGCTACGGAAAGAAATAGACCCTCTCTATTGTAAACAAAACAAACGCTCGCTATGAATCTATATAAAAAGAACGCAGTAACAAACTAACAAACCATTTAGCAACTACTTGGAGAGATAATTAATATACAACATGGAAACGAGATAAAGAACATGTTTAAGGCGCTGCTGGAGTCAACTGGACTAACGTAACGTTACTACATCTCAACCACCGCAGACTTTGGTGAGTCAGTGCAATGTGTTCACTGAAACTCAAGTTGATCAACGGATTTTGACTGTACGAAATCTGCCAGGGAATCTCATAATACTAATCAAACAATATAAATATAGTCCTTTCATGCACAATTGATATCCTAACTATTCTAACGTTGCAATGCTTTGATTGATATCTTAAACAACGTTGCAACTTGCAAGATGGTGAATGAATGAATGAATGAAAACTTTATTTAACAGATTGCAGAATGGGTACAATACAGTACGATGTAGTAAATTCCCACAGACTTCCTACAATAATTTGAGGTTATTGTAGTACAATACAATGAGATTGATTATCTGGAAGGAGGAGGAAAGATTCATACTTGATAGAATGGTTGGTCTCCTCATCTGGCTTAATGCAGATGAAGAATAAAACGTGTACGCCAGACAAACCAGAATTGTAGTTCAACTCAGCTGATTTATTTGATCAGAGCCAGGAGTCCAAGGTGAATAGAAGGTTGACTTCTACATACAACAGATGATCAGAGAATATTTAACAGCTGTCTGTTGTACAGAAATATCACAATCAGGTTTGCATCTCAAACCTAAATACTGCACATCAAACAGTCACTTGGTTAACATAATTTGAACATACATGGTTTACTGTACACATTATACATGAGTAAATCTGGTTTACAGATCAGGGATCTGTACAACATTACTCTAATCTATAAACAACCATTTGGTGTTTCCCATGATTTTACTCACGTAAAATGCAATCAGCTCACAGTTGTTTCTGGGTGGTTTAGCGGTGGGGGAGCCCCCAGACCCCTGGTTGGGTGGGTCCGGCCTGAGAGCTCCTGAATAACCCTATGTAGGGCCTTATATCCTATCATTTCTAGCCAATAATACATATGGCTGGTCCAATCCTAGCGTCTTCTTGTGGGGGTTGATCTCTTGTGGGGGGTGTCCTTGTGGGCGCTGGCAGCCCCCCCCCCCCCTGGGGTTGTGGCGACATGATGGGACAGACAGAAGGGGCCCATCGGTGGCCCACGTCCATGTGATCTTTTGCTGAGATGAAGGGACCTGGCTTGTCTCACAAGGGGGGTGTGACATGATCGCTTTAACCCCTTGGTATGGCTATAGATGTCTAATATCATCCAAGTACAGTCAGTGCTTTCTAAGACTGATACCAGACATCATATGAGACCTTTTGATACTAAACAGTTGATTAATCGATTACTTTGTTTGTGAGTTAGTGTCCATGCTTCAACAAGTCTAAACTGGTCTGCCCTGTGGTCAACCCAGCTGTCTCTGATCAGCATTTACATACAGTCAGTTCGAGAAGGTGTCGTTTGTTCTCTAATTTAGTCATTGCTTGAGTGGGGGTTGAAATAACTGTTGCTGTTGTTATCTGATGCAACTGTCTCACTGACAGTTGAGACTGTTTTAGCCACTGAGTCCACTCTGCTATTGAAAGGTACATCTGGCTTTATATTTATGGTTCTCCAATTTATTCACACATATTAATTATGAAATTCATCGTCAATATTTACCACAACGACTCAATACATACAATTGTTAAGGGGATGCAGACCTGAGAAAGACGTTTGCCTTGTTTCCATCAGGGTCCCCCATTTTCAATTCATATAGACATTTATGACATACACAACATACATGACATTTATGGCATAGGGACATATAGGTATTTATGTACATGGGTACCCCGGTCGTATAGTGTATCTTGTAGACCAGGCCCATTGCAAGTTGCTGTACTCTGTCGTCTACTCTAAGCCATCCTAGGTTGTCAAAGTGGGCAGGGGTGAGGTGGGTTCTGGGGTTCAGGTCAAGTAGTAGTCTGACCAGTTTGTTTTGTGATTTTTGTAATTTTGTTTTAAGCGCCTTTGAGGTGCTTTGGTACCATGAGGTGCACGCATAGTCGTAGTACCCTTGAATTATAATGGTTATAATGAAACGCTCCGGCGACATCAAGGCTGTTCCTTCAACCGGCGCACTTCTTATTATATGACTCGGGACAACATTTGTTTGTGTCAGATTTGTGTTTGTATCTAGACCACATTGCTTAGCAGAGTTCGGTGATGTGAATGGAAACTGTCAAGTTGATCAACCGATTTTGAGTACTATAGGGCATGGGACTCGGGAGCAATCTTTTTTTTTTATCTTTTTTTTAAATAACTAAATAGTTACTTTTCACAGTAACTCATTACTTTTGGGTGTAAGTAACTAGTACAGTAACGAAGTTACTTTGAAATGAAGTAACTAGTAAAGTAACTGAGTTACTATTTTTCAGTAACTAGCACAACACTGCTTAAGGGTAATGATAAAAATAACGAGTGGCAAATTTTCACACATAAGCAGAGCTGTGGATAAAACCTGTTTTCAAACGAGGTTATCGGCTGTGGCTGGCGTGCATGATGTAAAGCTTTTACTCTACAGGTATGTGCTTCATCTGGCGCACCATGCGCCTGGTATCACAGCTCTGTTTTTTTCTTTTGGCATCGTATCAGGGGTGAGGTGGTGAGGGGGTGGGTAAAATTATCCCCCGGTTTGCCCCCCCCCCCCCTCAAATATGATTTTGTTTGCAAAATGTGTGTTGATTCACTATATATTTGGGGATATGGTGTAATCCCTCAGCTACTGCTGGGATTGTGCTCTTGCTTAGAGAGAGGCAGTTTTCTCTGAAAATTGTTTGGTCGCTATTATGTATGCCTGTAACCAGCACTTGAAGACTTATGTCTTCTCTCATCATAGAAAACGGCGTTCCTCTTGCAGTAGTGAGAGTAAACTTTTTTGCCCTTTTTTATTGTGATAGAGGGTTGTGTGTATCGTGTTTTCACGTTTAAGTAAACGTGGCATTGAGTCCACAACTGGGTTAGGTGTTGGCCTACAGAAGTTACATGTGTAGCTCTTGTACCAAGGCCTTTGGCCCCTCTCTTTGGTCTGTGTTTTTCTTACTTTAGGGTAAAGGTGTAAAAATGCAGGTGGCAAGTTCGCACATGAGCCAGTATAAAGCCAGTTTTTGCACAAACAAGGTTATCGTCTGTGGCTGGCATGCAGAATGTGAAGCTGTTACCCTAACAGGTATAATGCGCTTTCATGTAGCGCGCTACGACTGGTGTCATTGCTCTGCTTTGTTGTTGCATCATATCAGGGGTGAGGGGTCATAAGGGGTGGACTAATAAATCCCTCCCCCCCTTTACTGATTGGCCGGGAGGTGGGGCCTCCTGCCTGTCAGTCTCCCTGTCGGCTGAGGGGTCAGCGCATCACAGGGAGGGGGAAGGGGGGGGGGGTTCCCTGGTTCCACTCCATGTTAGGATGGGTGGGTCACAGGATTTCCCCCCGGCCATGGAATACGTCACTGGGCGCGTTTTCCTATTGGCCATGAGACATAAATCAAATCAAATCAAATCAAATTTATTTATAGGGCCCGACAACACACGTTAATGTCCCCATGGGCCGTACAGGTCTTCTTTAAACAAGTCAAGAAGACAACATAACAATAAGTCAAGAACAGAACAAGAACACCATAAGGTCCAAATTTTTTTTAGATGAATGCAAATAAATGAAAGAATGCAAGCACTCCCAGACATACCCCACGCGAAGGTAAGGAAAAACTCACTAAAACCTAACAATAGGGAAAAAAGCTCCACAGGCAGTGTGGAGGAGAGAAACCTTAGAAGGGCCATTCAAGGGGGGATCTCCCTTCTTAGATGTTGGTGATAGTAGTGTTGCAGACGGACAGTTGGTAAGCATG
This sequence comes from Notolepis coatsorum, assembly GCF_963971535.1. NCBI lineage: Eukaryota > Metazoa > Chordata > Actinopteri > Aulopiformes > Paralepididae > Notolepis > Notolepis coatsorum. The sequence goes on from NC_140165.1 coordinate 186,953,668, forward strand.
CACTCATGTGTGTGGTGAAACACAGATGAGTGCATGCAATAGCAACTGTAAATTTTGAAAAATTAAAGATAGAGCTAATAGCGATAGAAACTGAACATTTTGAAAGATTAAAGATAGAGTTGATAGCGGATCTATTTGAGGCACAGGGGCGGCGCAAAGAGGGTCACGTCCTCCCTGTCTTAGTCACGGGACATTCAACACTCCGGTCGTTGCTCAGGGACAGCCGGAGACAGGGAGATAGGGGGTGGCGCAGAGAGGGTCGCGAACTCCCCGACATCATCGCGGGACATCCGGCACTCCGGTCACCACTACGAGACCTCCGGAGACAGGGGGGCACGCAGAGGGGGTCGCAATCTCCCGGCCTTCGTCACGGGACGTCCAACACTCCGGTCAACACTCCAGGACAGCAAGTCATAGGAAGACAGGGAGACGGGACAGGCGTTAGACAGCTCATGAGATTGTAGTAGGCGGACATAGCAATAGATACAAGTGGTAGGCATATATGTGAATGGAGTAGATATATGAAGTAAGCGTATTATGTGAATAGAATAGAAGTACTTAACCCAGCAATGAAACCGCGTTGACTGTTAATCTGTTAACAGTCTGTTAATCAGTTGACAGGACCACAGACAGACGGCGGTGAATAACTGATCCAAGGCCTCGGAGGTGCATGTAGAGCAGTCACTACAAGCTTGGCCAAGACCCCGAGGCATCCATCACCTTAGTCAGTGCCAGGAGACGGGTACTCAGAGAGAAGGGGGGGGGGGGGGGGGGAGGGAGGGGGGGGGGAGAGTTAGAGAGTTCCCATGTTTGTGGTGCTGCAAAGGAGCAGACATGCAGTACCCTGTAGTGCCATGTAGTACCCCGTAGTGCCATGTAGTATCCTATAGTACCCCATAGTGCCATGTAGTACCCCGTAGTATCCTGTACTACCCTGTAGTGCCATGTAGTACCCTGTGGTGCCTTGTGGTACCATGTAGTACCCCGTAGTGCCATGTAGTTCCATGTAGTGCCATGTAGAGCTATGTGGTACCATGTAGTACCCTGTACCCTAACTAAACTACCCTATAGTAAACTACCCAGTGGTACCATGTAGTACCCTGTACCATAACTAAACTACACAGATTAATCTAAAGGTCAGTCCCCGACCAGGTGAGATCAAGGTAGGTTGAAGGAGAGAGAGAAAAGATGAGTCTTAAGCAGGGATTTAAAAGCTTCGACAGAGCAGGCGCCCCTGATGACGGCAGGTAATTTGTTCCACAGGTAGGGAGCGCGGTAGACAAAGGCTCTGTGGCCGGCGGATTTCTTTTTAACCCTAGGGGTCGATAGAAGCCCCACATTTTGTGAGCGCAGAGCACGAGCGGGCGAGTATCGGGAGATGAGATCGGATAGATAGAGCGGTGCAAGCCCATTTAAAATTTTGTAGGTGAGGAGTAGCACTTTAAAGTCAGAGCGGGCTTGGATAGGAAGCCAATGTAGCGCGGACAAAACTGGTGTGATGTGATCAAATTTTCTAGTTCTAGTTAGTATCCGTGCAGCCGCATTTTGCACGAGTTGAAGATTTTTGATGCTTGAATTAGGTAGGCCTGAAAAAAGTGCATTACAGTAGTCCAGACGTGATGAGACAAAAGCATGAATCAGGGTTTCAGCATCAGCCAGAGTTAAAATGGGGCGTATTTTTGCGATATTACGAAGATGGAAGAATGCAATTTTGGTGACATTTTTTATATGTGCATTAAATGAGAGGGAGGAATCAAAAATGACTCCGAGGTTTTTTATGGTGGAGCTCTGGGATACATGACAGGTATCAAAGTTGAGGGAGATGTCCTGAAACAGGCCTCTGTGGTTTGGGGGGCCAACAATTAACATCTCAGTTTTATCTGCATTAAGGAGTAGAAAGTTTTGCGACATCCATTTTTTGACGGCAAGCAAGCAGGCCTCAAGGTTTTGTAGTTGGGAGGAATCATTTGGCTTAATAGGTATATATAATTGGGTGTCATCAGCGTAAAAATGAAAGTTTATGCCAAATTTGCGTATGATATCGCCGAGGGGTAGCATGTAAATCGAAAATAGCAAAGGGCCCAGGACAGAGCCTTGTGGGACACCACATTGCACTGGGAGGGTCTCAGATGTTAAATCATTATAGACCACGCAGTGTGTTCTATCGGTTAGATAGGATTTAAACCAAGCTAGTGCGAGACCCCGAATGCCAACATGATTCTCAAGCCGACCTAGAAGAATCGAGTGATCGATAGTGTCAAAGGCTGCACTGAGATCAAGCAATAAGAGCACAGAGGTGAGGTTTGAGTCAAGAGAGAGCAGTAAGTCATTTGTGACTTTGGTAACCGCCGTTTCGGTGGAGTGTAAGGCTCTAAAGCCAGATTGAAATGATTCATTAAGATTATTGTTTGATAAATGGTCAGTAAGTTGCGTTGCGACGATCCGTTCTAACACTTTGGATAGGAATGGGAGATTGGAGATAGGTCTGTAATTTTTCAAGATTAGAGGGTCGAGGTTCGGTTTTTTAAGTAGTGGTTTAATGACGGCTGATTTAAAGGCCAGGGGCACCACGCCAGTAGACAAAAAGGTGTTGAAGATATTGAGTAGGGCAGGGCCTAGAGTTGGGAAGAGTTTTTTGATGAGAGTTGCTGGGAGAGGGTCAAACAGACAGGTTGAAGGTTTAGCCGCGCCAACCAGTTTAGAGAGGGCACTAAGTGAGACGTTTTCAAGGCAGCATAGCGTATGACTGGAATCAAAGTCAGGGGGAATGCCCGTCAAAGGTTGGGAGGGACTCTGATTGTTGAGTAAAGCAACAATTTCATCTCTAACATCCGTGAGTTTACAGGCTCTGTGCTGCAGACCGCTGTCATTGTCAAAGTTGGATGATGCGATGCATTAGAAAACTGTTCGTTTTCTGCTCCTTCTCTCTATTACAGTGTGTATTGGGCCGTTGGTCACTTGGCCCAATTATTATTACATGTATCTTTTTCAATTGTTACTCACATAGAGGTCTCTCTGGGGGAACTTCTGTCTTCCCCTCTTATGTAAAGAGAAGAATTGACGGGGGTTGCCCTCAAACGCGTCATATGAGACCCGTGTCTGTGTCTTATTGACCGGCTTCCTGCTGCTCGTCCCAGACAGCATGGAGGGAATGTTGTCTGGTGTTTCTTATTAGAATTCACCATTGATGTGTTTCGGGTTCTTGACGTGCATATAACGCTGGCCCTGGGTGCTTCCAATGTGGAACCACGTTATCGGCCGGCGCGCCTTGGTTGCCCAATTCATAGAAACAGCGTTTTTTATGCGGGCGACTGGGAAGGAGATTTTTATCTCTACCGAGCGCCAGTGCACTAGGTTAGACTCGATGACTCACGTGCATCGCCGGGGGGAGATGACGGAGTAGATCATTACATTGGCGGAGGGGTCTCACGTCCATGAGGTGGGCCACCAGGAGCAGCGCATTCACGTACTGTCCATCTTGGTGGCGCCCTCTATGATGTTTTAGATCGACACGCGTATCTACCCCCCTCTTAGGACTGGGGATGGCGGCGTGACTAGGACGCGGGACTGGTTCTGGTCGCGCCGGACCAGATCAGTTAACCCGTTGTCCGCCGGGGCACAGATCTGCTGTTCTGGTACCCCGAAGGACTTTGTGCTTTTCCGAGGGGAAAATGCCGGGTCGGTCCGGGCTTCGCGGGGATTGATGTCGTGGATGTGTGTGTCATATGTATGCCACTACGAGTTGCCCATAACAGTGACGTGCTTGGTCCATACTGTGTTGTACCTTGCGCTGTGTTAGGGGGTCTGGTCCTTCTCCATTTGTTTCACCCCTCCCTCCCCCTGCTGGGCGGGGATGGGAGGGGGCTGTCGGGGTGGTTGCTGTCAACCCCTCTAGGCATCCCTGTGTAGGTCTCGGTCCGCCAGGCCCAGTTCCGGACTCGTTCTCGTCGACCTGTTGTCCTGGGTTAACCCTTTGAAAACTGAAATACTTGTACTGCTTGTATAGCCTGTGTATATGCGCAGTTATGTTTCTAAGTTTTCTTGGTGGGTTAAGGGAACAACCGCCTCCTGTTAAACTAAACATAGGGAGGTGGTTGGTTCTCCGGTGTGTTGGTAGCAGAGTCGACTCTCGGGTTGAGGCCGGGCTTGACCCCGCCCGAGAGTATGCCCCCACATCTTGATAACCATAACCATGGTTATAGGGGGCCTCAGCGGGTACATCTGTCGAGCTTTTCGCTCTGCTCAGCTCCTGTGTTCCAATAGAGCAGAGCGTAAAGCTATATGATCTATAACGTAAGGTTATTCTATAACCCTAGTTATATGAGTATAGCAAGCGCTCTGCTCTGACTCACCGAGGAACCCACGGTCTTCTCCTTTGGTGGTGAAAGACTTGGGAAGGAGCTGATTGTGTGGCCATGACCCCGCTTATGTAGGAGCGGATGTGGGTGTGGCCAGGCGGAGGTGAATAGGGGTGTGTACATGTGAAAGTTAATTTCAATATTAGATTGGATAAAGGGATAGTTCCAATAGAGCAGAGCGCTCGCTATACTCATATAACTATGGTTATAGAATAACCTTACGTTAGCTAACGTTACCATAACTAATCTCAATTGGCCTAACGTTACATTTACCTCAAATTATTTGCAGTTATTGGTGTTCGTTAGTTTATCTTCGTTTGTTAGATGTATTGTTAAATTGAGCAATAAGTAGTTTCAACCGTATTAGTACATCTGATTACAATGAATAGTAAGTTGCTCAACTAACATGGCTAGCTTGCATCTAGCAAAACGGATCTATATTTCTGATTTACAAAGCAGACCAAGAAATCTGGCAATGATGGACCAATGGCTTGAAACTACAGCTGCACTATAAGGTATGTCAAGCCAATTAGACTGATTAAGTTAAACAATGATTTGATTTGCAATCATGGGAATGTCATCGCTGACACACAGTGTGTGGCGGTGTAAACAAAGCTGGTACTGTCAGGTCTCTGATGGGGATTTATTTTGTACAACAAAACAAAAAAGCAGAGAAAAAAGTAACCCTTCAGATGAAGAACCATAAAACTCTGAACAATTAATATGTGATCATCCACATTTATGCTGCTGTTATGTTTGTTTCTTTTTCTTTTTTCAAAACATACATAGAACAAGACATCACAATACAGTAGACTTAACACTTTAAGGACCAGACACGAGTATATACGTGTTTCGGTGCCATGCTTTGTGGACCAGAGCCACGTATATACTCGTGGCAAGTTGTTATTGTTTTATTCCATATTTATAATGCTATTAACGTCCGCGATCGAGATCCATGACCTACCCACATATTTGATTTTCGAAACATGCAATACCGGCCAGATCCGCTTAGGGGCGCCATCGCTCCACTGCAGTATCATTGAGGGGATTTAAAAAAAAAATTATTTTACAGTCTGTGGGCGGATCATATGAGCCTCGATTCCAAACGAAGACCCTCCATCTTTGATCACGTTACCGAACACATTTTTCAGCCTGGAATAATGGGATTTATGATTAGCCAATGGACATATCGATCTACCAGAATCCGATGACTAATGAAGAAATGCTGCCGGCGATCACATGGCCTGACGGTAGGATATTATTACCCCAAATTACAGCTGGATTGGACATTGTTTTAAAACGTGATAGACCACTAACATTGGCTACCTGAACGCACACTCTATTGCTAATCAATAATACTAATCGGCATTCCCCACCGCCCCCATTTCATCCATAGATGCTCTATAATAGTCCGGATGCTACGCAGTTTGTTTTATTTTATTTGTATATATACAGCAGAAATGGCGTTTGATATAACGGCGCCAACGTTTAGCCTATTATCTAGCTTCCTGAAAAAAAGAAGAGACGAAAAGCGCGATAAACCTTATATTCACGACGCTATAAAATGACAACCAACCGATGGATTTTTATTTTTTTTAAGCCATTATGAAGGCACGGTTTATGCACTCAAGTGACAATGAGAATGGACAGATAGCAATACTATAAATTAGGGCTGCAACGATTAGTCGACATAATCGACGATGTCGATTATGAAAAATCGTCGACGAGATATTGTTGCGTCGATTAGTCATTAAAAAAAAATAAAGAATTATTATAATTAAAAAAAAAAAAAAATTTTGCACTACCTATCTTTGTGAAAGTGGCTTCTCAGCTCTGGTCCAGCCAGCTGAAGACTTCTTAGCTTAACATAACAGACCGACAGTAAGTTTGGGGGAACTAATGGGATAACTGGGGATGTTGTTTGGTCCTGTCTCAAAGCAACTCTGAGGTCATGCTCAATGTCCAATCTGTTCCTCTGCTCTGTCTTCAGCTGGACCAGAGCTGAGAAGCCACTTTCACAAAGATAGGTAGTGAAAATATATATATATTTTTTAAATATAATTGTTTTTCGATTAGTCGACTAATCGAAGAAATTATCGACAGATTAGTCGACTACCAAAATAGTCATTAGTTGCAGCCCTACTATAAATGATATATATAGCTCTTAGAAAGTACATCGGTTTGTAAACAATCCTCTGTCCTCTGAGGCATAAATCGCCGCAAGAGTGCGGACGCCAAGACACTAACAACACTAGCACTAACAACAATAACAACAATAATGACAATAAGCATAATAAAGACATAATATAAACTATAAAAGTACATTAACACTTTGATCGCCATGGGTTAAATTCATAATTTACCATCCCTCGCCATCTCTATTTGTCTATGGAGAAGTTCCCCTTCTTTGCAGGGCTATAACTTTTTAAATTCTATTGCTAAATTGCCATTATTATGGCCCATTCAATGTCCTATATGTATTGTTCAGGGTGTAGCAACGTTAAACTTTTTCATTCACATATTCATACTAAAATATGGTCTAAAGTATAAGTATGTTTTTATCGTTTTCTGCAGCTTTCTTCAGAACGTGATTTATAGCCCTAAATGCATTATATTGATGATCAAATACAGTTTGGTAGGAATCTGTGCGAGATAAAAAATGTCAACTGGATGTGCTTCTAGAAGTTTCTACGTATCATCTGATGATGACCGGATGGGCGGGGGATAGTTTATAATTCCGTGGGCAGCGTTAGATGATTCATCCAGAGTGGGTCATATGTTCATCATAGCAGTTTATATGGAACACGTTAGAATATAACGCTGAATCTTACCGTGGCTTCCTCGCGCCACTGGCAGATGAGCGTGGAACAGAATTTTTTCTATTATGGGATGGAGAAATGCCCGATCCATTTCCAGGTTGTATAATAGTATATACGTCCAAATCATGTTGTTTTTTCGAGTTATTTGCACCGATCGATGTTCACTGTGTCAAGACGGAGTCTCTCTAACGATAGCGAGTGCCCGGACCACATATGGATGAGCACTTCCGGTTCAAAGGGTCATTTCCGGTTGGCGATCTGCCGATCGGCCACCAGATGGCGCTCTTGAACCGCTAGAGAGTTGAGTGGAGCTTTGCAGTGTGTCTCAGGGCTCCGGAGGGGAAATATGATTTCGATCACAGATTTTTGAAATATTGACATCAAAGACGAGTTACGGCGTCTTCGGCAGAATGAGCATGGCTAGGAATGACGTCTTAACTCGTCATCGGCGATCATAGTGTTAACAGACATGACAAAGGACAAACAACAAAAACATGGCTCAGATGGCTTCATATGTTATACAATGTATATATAGCAATAGTGGCGATTAGGGAGTCGGCTCCTGGCCAATGATAGCACCCAGTGGACTGATACAGACTGTGTGTGTGGAGTGTGTACGTTTGTTTCGTATGTGTGTTTCATATCTGTGTGTGTGTTTTATGTGTGTGCGTTTAGTACAGTGTGCATGTGTGTTTTATGTGTGCATGTTTTATATGTGTGAGTGCACGTGTGTGTATGTGTGTGTGTGTATGTGTGTGCGAATAGGTATGTACTTTTAAATACCTTATGATACCTTCTGGAACGACACAGAGCACCTACATACAAGACATTAGTGATCTCTAGGGAGGCTAAGAGTAATGGGGAAATCCGGCGAGTACAGTGGTGGATAGCGCAGGTCCAATATGAGATAGATATGGGTCCCATATTTCATAAAAAGTGTCCAACTTGGAGTGCAGCATACACGTGATGTATTCACAAGGAATACAGTCCATAATAATGTTGTGCCATGACCACTTTGATGGGACCTCGTCCTTGATTCAGAACAACAGAATGTTCTTCCTAGCAGCAAATGTCAACAGATTGAACAGTCTCTTATGTTTGAAATTGGCAATATGAATATCTGGGAGGCCTAGTAAGAGGCAGAGGGGATCCAGTTCGATGGGGGTCTGAAATATGTCAGATAGTTCCTCTACGATGTCGAACCAATAGCTCTGAAGCTTTACACAGGACCAAAAGCAGTGGACGTGGTTTCCAGTCTCTATCTTGCATTTAAAGCAGAGTGGGGATGTATTGGGATCCATTTTACGCTTAACACTTTTCCCGCCAATCACGTCGTACGATGGGTTTCAAGTTCATGTGAATTCTGCCAATAACGGCGTACGACGTGTTTCAAGTTCATATTTCATATTTTCGTCATGGTATTCATATTTCACTCACGGAGCCTTGTCATATGCTGCGGGAGCCATCACAACTCTGCAACGCTTCAATACTGCCACCTGGTGGCTGATCGGCGAGTTGCAACCGGAAGTGGATCTCTTGTGATCCCGGTGTGTCTGCCTATTCCGTCCGGCCACTCGTTTATCGTCGCAGGACTCAATACACACACCGTGGATATGGATCCGTTGCCATAACTCAATAATCCACATGATTTGGGCGTATATTAGTATTATACAAACCGGAACTGGATCGCATCGATCCACATCACATAACTGGGATATGTTTTCTCCACTCTCATCACGGTACGTTTTTCTTTATCATTTTCGATACAAACTGCTCTGATCTATATATCACCCATACTACATAAATCATTTAACGTCGGTCACGGAATTATAAACGACCCCCCCCCCTCTCCATTCACCCGCGGATGATCAGTCATAACGTTTAGGACCATGTACAGTTGAAATTTTTAATATAACGTTGATCGGTATCAAACGGCATTTGATAATCTATATGCATTTATGTCTATATCTCACGTTCTAGGAAATACTGCAGAAAACGATAAAAACATATTTATACTCTAGACGGTATTTTCGTATGAATGTGTGAATGAAAAAGTTAAACGTTCCTACATCCTGAACGATAGCTAATCGATGTTGAATGGGCCATAGTAATGTCAATTTAGCAATACAATTTAAAAAGTTATAGCCCTGCAAAGAAGGTGAACATCTCCATAGACTTACAGTACTGGCAGAGAATGGTTTAGGATGACCAAAGTGGTGGCAGAGAATGTGTTAAGGGCAGGGGTAATATGAATGCGGTTCAAGATTCTAACTTGGATAGACTTGGTGCGGTTGCAAACAGAGATTTTTTTTCGTAGGTCCATGCATCCTGCCAGTCTACATCTGTGATCTCTATGTCCAAGTCTTTTTCCCAGGACTGATTAGTAACAAGGGAAGATAAAGATGAATTAAGGTTTAGAGTACTATAGAAGATAGATATTTGTTTTTTAGGAATCTGCAAGGAGAGGGCTTTCTCCACCTGCGAGGTGGAACTGTTAATTAACAGTGAGGTGTCTTTCGTGATAAACTGCCTAATTTGTAAGTATCTAAAAAAAAATCCGTTTTCAATAGACCATACCGCTGCTGCAGCTGTAGAAAGGACATTAGGGTCTGGCCATCAAACAAGTGGCCAAGATCAGTTATGCCCTGCGTATGCCAGGTCTTGAAGCCGCCGCCAATTTGGTCTGGTTTAAAGTCAGGATTGCCTACGATCGGGGTAAGAGGAGAGGTCAGCTTAGCTCGGCCCTCCACCTTACGGACAGTCTTCCAGGCCTTGACGGAGCATAGTGTGATGGGGTTGGAGCATATTTTCCTAACAGACTTAAAGTCTTTGATAAATAGTAGGTTCCACAGGGGGGACTTAGATTGCGAGGATTCAATGTCTAGCCAGATTGATAGTGGGTCTGATCTGAACCAGCCGACAAGTACCCTAAGGTGTGCTGCTAGTTGGTAATGTCTAATATTAGGTAGGTCTAGACCCCCATCTTCACTATCCATCTGTAATTTGGCCATTTTCAGACGCGGTTTCTTCCCATTCCAAATGAATGAGCTTAGCCAGCCTTCTAGCACCTTGATAACCTTGTTTGTCAGCAGCACTGGGATCATTTGGAGAGGGTATACGTTCATTTTGATGAGGGCTATCCTACCCAGCCAGGAGATTGGTAAAGGGGCCCATCTAACTAAGTCTGCCCTTATGGTGTCTAAAAGGGGGGGAAAGTTGGCCTTAAACAATGTATCATAGGTGGGTGTCACAAATACTCCTAGGTAAACAAAGTCGGAGGGCGACCAGCGAAATGGGAAGGGCTCGGGCCGGATCGGAATGGATTTAAGTGTCCCAAGTGGCATTGCTTCGGATTTGGAAAAGTACATTTTGTACCCCGAGAAGGTTCCAAATGTGGAAATCATGCGGGTTAGGCATGGGATGGAAGAGTCAGGTTTAGATATAAAGATCAGTATGTCGTCCGCGTAAAGAGTGATTTTGTGTTCCCTCTCGCCCACTCTAATACCTGAGATCTCGGCTGATTGCCTTATGGCCTGAGCGAGTGGTTCTATGGCCACGTCAAATAGTAAAGGGCTAAGAGGATCCCCTTGGGGGTTCCCCCGTTGTAGAGGAAAGTTGTTAGACCTAAGCCCGTTAGTCAGGACCGCCGACATCCGTGAGTTGTAAAGAACCTTGACCCAGTCAATAAAAGTGTCTCCTAGGCCAAATTCAGCAAGGGTTAGAAACAAATACGGCCATTCTACACGGTCGAATGCCTTCTCCGCGTCGAGAGACAGAACCACCGCGGGGTGGTCTGTCTCACGAGTCATTTGGATGATATTAAGGAGCCGTCTCATGTTGTCGGTAGAGTTCCTACCCTTAATAAAACCTGTCTGATCTTCGTTAATAATGAAAGGGAGTACTTTTTCTAGGCGCATGGACAGGATCTTGGAGAGCATTTTTGGTCCGAATTAAGTAGGGCTATAGGCCTATAGGAGGCACACTTTTCAGGGCATTTACCCTTTTTAATGAGAAGGCAAATATTAGCCTCCCGTAGGGACTGGGGTAATATCCCAACCTCAGAGGAGTGATTAAGCATTGCCAGCAGGGGATCCAAGAGAATATGACCGAATTCCTTATACAATTCACATCCGAAACCGTCCGGGCCCGGAGCCTTACCAGATGGCATACCCTTAAGGGAGCACAGAGCTTCTTCCTTCGTAATTGGGGCGTTAAGGAGCAAGTTCTGATCTTTCGATACCTTAGGGAGGTGCAAGTCAGCGAAAAAAGCTTGCATGTCAGAGAGAGCACCAACGGGTCGTTCAGTCCTATAGAGTTGGGCATAGAAAGAGGCAAACTCTTTATTAATAGTTTTTGTGTCAAAGGACCTGACCCCGTTGGAGTCCGAAATTGAGGCTATTACTTGGGTGTCAGCCCTTTTTTTTGCCAAGTTAGCTAGGCACCTGCCAGGCTTGTCACCGTGTTCGTACATTCTCTGTCTGGCAAATTTAAGAGAGTAATCGGCATCCTGGATCAGAAGAGTGTTTAACGCGGTTCTGGTGGCCGTAAACTCTATAAGCACAGCCGGGGCTGGGTTTGAAACATGTTGATTCTCAAGGTTGGCTAGTTTGGATTCAAGAAGTTGGCATTGTTAATTTTTCTTGCGTTTCTTGGATGATACGTAAGACATAATCAGTCCGCGAGAAAAGACCTTGGATGTTTCCCAGAGCAGAGACCGGTAATCCGTAGAATGCGAGTTAATTGAGTAGAACATTTTAAATTCGAAATAGGAGACAAACATATCATCCTTGAGGAGGTATGGGTTGAGAGACGCCAACGCCTCGACAGCGCCCTCTCTTCTGACAAGGAGTAGACCAGATATATAGGGGCGTGATCCGATAAAACAATACTTCCGATTGTGCAGGACGATACTAGAAAGAGTTTAGAGGAAGGGATGAAGAAATAGTCTATTCTACTGTTGCTCTTGTGTGGGCCGCTAAAAAAGGTGAACTTTAGTTCGGATGGGCAAAGGGTTCTCCAGACATCTGAGAATCCAATGTCTTTGCATAGGGAGGAGAGCATCTTTGCTTGCCTAGAGGGGGGGGGGGGCAAACTGGGTGGGAGGTTGTCAAGAGACGGTATAAGGTGACAGTTAAAGTCTCCGCCCACAAAATGTTTATGTTTTTTGATGGAGAGCCTTTGTAAGTGGGGCTTACAAAACTCACAAATGATTTAATTCATATTACAGTTTTTCTCAATTGCTTTGGTGCATTTCTCAGATCAGAATTTAAATTATCTTAGTTCAACCTCCAACATTTAGTAATTTGTGCACATCATAGTAGCAGTTTCTCATTCCTCCGAACAAATTGCAAATGCTTTTGGACATGCATCAATTGCTTTCATACAATTCTCTGCTGTTTTATAACATTATCATTTGCTTATGTCATGTCAGTCAAAATGAATGGGGTCATCCCTATGTTCCCCGGGTCCTATGTTCCCCGCTTTTTTTTAAAGAAAGGGTCCTATGTTCCCCACTCCCGAAATAAAGGTTCTATGTTCCCCGGTCCCGCCCGCTCCCGAACAAAAAAAGGGTCCTACTGTATGTTCCCCGCTGAAATAAAGGTCCTATGTTCCCCGGGTCCTATGTTCCCCAGTAGCGATAAAGGCTCGCCAAATGCTGAAATAAAGGTCCTATATTCCCCGGGTTCTATGTTCCCCGGTAGCGATAAAGGCTTTCCACCCCAGCGCACGTACCGGCAGTGATCTACAGCAGTGGTTTTCAACCAGAGGTAAAATACGCATAAAAGATAGCCACTTATACTATTTTCAGAAGATAATTCATCTGTATCGCAACGGAGTCACGGATCTGGTCGGGGCAGGTAGCATTTATGTCAGGAAAAATTTAATGAAATAAACAAATGTGAATTAAAGAATTTAAAATTAATTTTAGCCTATTAAATCATTTTAGAAGCTTATAGCCATGTACGTATTTTAACTCTCGCTCCGTGGACGACTGGCTGCGAGGACTGCGAGGAGGAGGGGGAATTGCAACCACCGCAAGGAAAACTTTGACTGAGTTCGGTTAATGATGAATGTATAGTAGCTGAGAAGCTGTGAAGGTTCAGCCCTGTCAGCCAAGGCTGTGGTATTATGAGCTGTGGCTTGAATGAAACAAAGGACTTAGCTTAAAGCACACACACACACACACACACACACACACACACACACACACACACACACACACACACACACACACACACACACACACACACACTTGCCTCTCAGTGCAGTGCTAAAAGGCAGCTGTCATTAGGGCCCACTGTGGTGTGTGTGTGTTTGTTTGTATGTGTGTGTGTGTGTGTTTGTGTGAGACAGAGAAAGAGAGGCAGAGTGTGTGTGTGTGTAATTGTGTATGTGTGCGCGTGCATGCGTCTGTTTATCTCTGTCTTTGTCTGTGTGTGTGTGTGTGTGTGTGTGTGTGTGTGTGTGTGTGTGTGTGTGTGTGTGTGTGAAAATGTGTGTGAAAATGTGTGTAATAAATATCTGTCACAACTTCGTCCTTCAACCAAGGTGCTTGAATTGGAAATATAACTAGCAATGGAGAAACGTTCTTTGGAGGCTGAAATAATGTTGTTTATGTGTGGGTTTACTTGATATTGAACCTTGCAGGGTTAGGAGTTCATGTTAGGCTGGATGGAAGCAGATATTCTCTCTCTCTATCTGTACGTTATGTTGACTAGAAGCAACTCACTGAGACTCTACAGCGTTATTAGACCCATAGATATAATATAAGATATATTTTAAGTAGGGATGCACCGAATATTCTGCCACCGAAAATTATCTGCCGAAAATGGTTAAAAAAGGCACTTTCGGCTTTTGGCCGAAAGGGTTTTAGCACCTGTAATGGGAAATATTAAAGGACTAAACGATGAGCCGTTTACAAATCATTCTGAGTCATTATTAATAATAATAAGAACGTTTATTTCACCGTGGCCACAAATGAAAGGACAGTCTACAGTCAGAGACAACATGTTAACACATTAGCGTCTGGCCATAGACTGACCCAGAGCGCTGTTCACACGTATGTTAAATACACAGTTGTCAGACATAACATAATATATCAGATATGATGACGAAGGTAAACAAAAATGGTTCTCAGTCAGTGGGAACAACAACAAAGAAGTTATGGCTGGCGAGATGTCAGTCCATTGGAGTCTTCTTAAAGAGACATACACACATTAACCAGTCAACCTGGTCACACTGAAAGTCAAGCTGTATAACATGATATCTCAACACAGATCTATAAGAACATGATAATATATTCCACGACAGTTCCCCCGTCTGATAATTAATCACAAACATTATCACTTCATAAAGACAACAACAAATATTATCATCATTAAACCAAAAATAACACAAATAATAAAAACTCAGCACAAACTATTTTTATTATCTAAAAAAACACAAGGTCCTCTGCATAGACCCCGTGTCACGTGCAAAAGAGAAGTTGCCATAACAAGCAACCATCATTAGCGTCTCTTTGCAAATGTCCAGACGGTGGTCGGAGGACTCAATAGTACAGTCCAGCCTCTGGTTTTGTCAAGGCCATATTTCTCCCACCACCAAGCTGAAAAATAGAATCACAAAAAAAACCAGGAGAGTATCTTGCAGAAAAAAATTTCCCTTATTCAAAACAAAAACACTCACAAAACTCTTTCAGTAGAGCGAAAACAGAATAACAGCAAGAACACGTGACTGCAAACTGCAAACCAAAATTTGCAGACTCTTCACAAAGAATGAAATATAATCTCAGGGAAGTCACACATAACCCAAGTTTACCATTGCAATGCACAGCATATTCAAAAACATCTTCATCCTGAACCAAGTTCAGTACATTATTACCTAATATCTCTTAGGATGATACCGTAATATCTGTATGTGTTTTGGTTCAAACTTGCCTCATTTATCATCTGTGACGAATCCTGGAACGGTCTCTCCTCCTTCCTCTGCCCGCAGTCCAAACACCCCCCTCTATCTCAGTCCATGGCTCCGATGCAAGGAGCGGCTCGGTGAATGGCCCAGACCGGCTGGCTTAGATCTTTGTCATCAGTTCATGCCCACTGAGTCTGGTCGAAAGCCTGATGGAAGCCGTCTCTTAGATCTCTATCTCTGGACCACCGATAATATCAGGCTGGCTGTCAGTTGATGTTCTTAGCATCCCATCAGCTGGGTGTATGCTTTCACCAGCCGATAGGCCTAGTTCTGCAGCAGACTGGGACAGCTTACTTTCCCCGTAATCAGCTGTAGTCGGTTCCCCCACTCAGGTTCTCGGTTGTGCCCCTGATGGAACAGGCCTGCTGGAAAACGTCTCACAGATCTTTGTCCCCGGCTGATGGTCACGGAGAACTGTCCAGTGTCATAGCTGTAACTGCAGAGCAGAACACCGGTACAGTAGAATAGCTGGGCCAGCACCTGTCAGTGGTCCTCTGCGCCCCATAGCTGTGTGTCCTCTTCTCGGGCAGAGACGGGGTACTTGGACCGCACAGGAGACTGAAGAGCGACACGCCCAGCGAGAGACTCACAAAAGGAAAAGAGAGAGAGAAAGAAATAAAAATAAAAAGCTGTCCGGTAACATTTTACACACTAAAATAGTAAAAAGGTGTCCACTCAGGGTTGAAGTTAGGACATTCTATACTATACCCTCAAGAGTCTCGTTGGCCAAAAAAAAAAAAAAACTATATATATATATATATATATATATATATATAATATTGAAGTCCACACCCCTCTGATGCATCTGGGACGTACCAATATCGAGAAACCTACAGAAAAACCACCAAAAACAATATCTTAATATACCCAAACCAAATAGCTCTGCATTTTGTTATGAGAGGTGGTTGTTAGTTGTCACAGACAAAACATGCCCCCTGTAGGCCATGCTAGAGAATGTATGCCAGTAAGCTGGTTTATCATTAAATGGAGTAACCGAATATTACACTAGAAATGTAATGGTAGGCATGTCTAAGAACATAACTTCCCCTATTATGTAATACAACTGTTTGATTATGACACATTCTCAGTGACTCGATGTGGGCTGACAGTGGGTAATGTACAAGTTAACATCTTTTGCTTCGAAATCAAATAACAATCTCACAATGCAATGTCCCCTCAAATATATTTGCTTTTCCCCAAGACTTATCTAATTGCAGATTGCTATCAAACTGTATTTGATCATCAATATAATGCATTTGGGGCTATAAATCACGTTCTGGAGAATGCTGCAGAAAACCATAAAAACATACTTATACTTTAGACCGTATTCTAGTATGAATATGTGAATGAAAAAGTATAACGTTGCTACACCCTGAACAATAGATACTTGACGTTGAGTGGGCCCCAGTAACGACAGTCTCAAAACCTGACAGCCCTGAATCTGTACATCAACACTATTATTATAATAGATTCACACATTAGCCTATTATCTGTTCTGTTTCCGTTTTATTTGCTTCATTCGTTTCTACAGCTAAATCAGACGTCCGTCCTTCAATCAAATTTTCCTAGTTACTTTCCCGTAGGGTTTTTGCTAATCGTGTCCATGTCTGTATCACGACATTATAGGCATATACATATACACATATATATATATATATATATATATATATATATTAGAGCTGGGCCGCTAACGGCGTTAACGTTCTGCGTTAACGCTATACTAATATCGCGCAATAATATAATTAACGCATTAATCTAATTTTTTTTTTTTTTTTTTTTCTTTATTTACCCAGGGTAGGTTCGCTGAGCACAGATGCTCTTTTTCAGGAACGCCCTGCTTCACATTCACACAGTTCCATTCACACCTGGGAGCTGCCCAGTACAACCACAGTTGACACCATTGGCCACTGAGCAACTCCACTGGAGCAGTTGATTCAAGCCATGTCACATAGTTCAAGTTTGAAATGATTCTTTCTGTTTTGCTCCTGAGAGTGTGCTAGATACTGTACTGTACTGGTAATATTGTTTATTTGTGTTAACTTCTGAATAAAACAACTTATTAAACACAAGTACATCTTATTGAACATTATTTTGATATTTCATTACCAATTATCATAGCAAAACAGCTTTTTCAAACAGTTTGTAATGCATTTTGGAAACGGGAGATGGGCTCATGGTATAATGGGCCACCTGGCCTGAGAAACATAAGGAGGAAAGAAAAAGTAAGGACTTACTTCTGGTCATTATTTGGGTAGAACACACATATTTTGAATGCCTTTGGCAGTATTTTAATCTAGATTAATCTATATATTAATTAATTAATGCGTTAATTATATTATTGCGCGATATTAGTATAGCGTTAACGCAGAACGTTAACGCCGTTAACGGCCCAGCTCTAATATATATATATATATATATATATATATATATATATATATATATATATATATATATATATGTATATGTATATGCCTATAATGTCGTGATACAGACATGGACACGATTAGCAAAAACCCTACAGGAAAGTAACTAGGAAAATTTGATTGAAGGACGGACGTCTGATTTAGCTGTAGAAACGAATGAAGCAAATAAAACGGAAACAGAACAGATAATAGGCTAATGTGTGAATCTATTATAATAATAGTGTTGATGTACAGATTCAGGGCTGTCAGGTTTTGAGACTGTCGTTACTGGGGCCCACTCAACGTCAAGTATCTATTGTTCAGGGTGTAGCAACGTTATACTTTTTCATTCGCATATTCATACTAGAATACGGTCTAAAGCAGGGATCGGCAATAGGCGGCCCGCGGGCCGACATTGGCCCGCCAGCAATAATTTCTGGCCCGTCAGATTATTTTGAGAATATGATATTTATTTTACGCGCAGGAAATATTCACTCGGGACGCCAGGGTGTCTTTTATTGTGAAGCTGTATCTATCTACCGGTAGTCATCAATAGCACTATAGCCAATTGAAATGCTAGAAATGGTCACGTGGACTGGGAGAACCAATGGAATAGTCCCTAACGAACTTTCACTTCCGCGTTCGAGATGGAGCGAGTAACAAATGTGTTAAAAAACAAAACAAACATCTTTGGATAGGGAAATGCAACAGGGAAATATAACGCTTCTTTTAATAAACAGGAGCCATACTTAAAATACGGGTTTATTGCAACAGGTCGGTGATTCTTGCGTGCCGAGCCGACGTCCTCTCTGCATAATATGTGGCGACAACAACAACGAGGAAATGGTTGTTATTACAACTGTGTTAAAGTTGGCAGATAAAGTAGCTGCATTCAACGCCAATCTGGAATTGGAGGGCGGCGAGTGGATATGTGACATGTTTCAAACATTAGCAGGGATTTTGGAGGACTGAACAACAAACAAGGTATGGTGAGTCGTGTTTTCATGCATTCTGTCTTCTGATCTGTTCATCACCCGCCGCGGTGATCTGCAACAGCTGATCTGCTGTTCATGAATGAATGAATGAAAACTTTATTTAACAGATTGCAGAATGGGTACAATACAGTACGGCGCAATACACACAATTGTTAAGGGGATCTGCAACAGCTGAGAGCTGTTCATGAATGAATGGATGAGTGAGAACTTTGTTTGGCGGATTGCAGAGTGGGTGCAGTGCAGTGCGGCGCAGTGCACACGGTTGTTGGGGGGATGCAGACCAGAGAAAAACGTTTGTCTTTTTTCAATATCAGTATATTAAATTAGCCATTGTTTTTGATCCTGGCCCGCGAAGCAACGGCTTGGGGAAAATCTGGCCCGTGGGCAAATCTAATTGGCGACCCCTGGTCTAAAGTATAAGTATGTTTTTATCGTTTTCTGCAGCATTCTCCAGAACGTGATTTATAGCCCCAAATGCATTATATTGATGATCAAATACAGTTTGATAGCAATCTGCAATTAGATAAGTCTTGGGGAAAAGCAAATATATTTGAGGGGACATTGCATTGTGAGATTGTTATTTGATTTCGAAGCGAAATATGTTAACTTGTACATTACCCACTGTCAGCCCACATCGAGTCACTGAGAATGTGTCATAATCAAACAGTTGTATTACATAATAGGGGAAGTTATGTTCTTAGACATGCCTACCATTACATTTCTAGTGTAATATTCGGTTACTCCATTTAATGATAAACCAGCTTACTGGCATACATTCTCTAGCATGGCCTACAGGGGGCATGTTTTGTCACTTTAATCTGAAGTTGAATAAAATATTTATGGAAAAGAAAGTGTGAAATTATTTCAACATATAATCTTTTTATGGCGTTTTTCAATTTATTCCCCTAATATGGTAAGAGTATAACACTTTAGTTTTCAGATACAAGGGTTAAATTATTATTTGTTTCTTGGCAGATTTAACATTGGGCTTTTGACAGGGGAGATGATGCATTGCATGGTAATGTTAGCTAGCTAACATCCACATGTTTATTTTTATCACTGACTAACCTGCTGGTTCCTTGACCTTGTTGCAAGAAAACATTTGATAAATTGTTGTTTTATCCCTCTCTCCTCCACCCTTTATCTTTCTTCCACTGTCCATTTTGACATCAACGTTAATTGACTTTCGCTCTACTGTATCTCTCCTGAGTCCCTCACTACCTGGCTCATTGCCTGGCTGTTATTCTGCATCTGAGCCATTCCATTCGCAGCCTCCGCTGTCAATCAGTTGTATCGCCTGGTCCCGCCTCCACCAATCAAAAGCGGCAGCACGGCTCCATTGTGCGTGTGTGAGGGAGAGAGAGTCAGATAGTTCTCCAACTCTGTCGCAGTCGCAGACAGTGAAATCCTGGTTGTTCCCCACCCACTAAGGATATCTAACTATCGCGCCGCGCCGCCGCCACAACTAGAAACAATGGCCTGGCAAAAATAAAATAAAAAATTATTATAATAAAAAAATATATATATATTTTATTTTTAATATAATTATTATTTTTTTATCTGTGCAGGCTAGGCCACCGGGAAAACTCCCGGTGCTCCCGATGGCCAGTCCGGGCCTGGCTACTAACGTTAGATGCAGCTACTACAGGCAATCAACGATGAGGAGGAAGGACTCAATAGTAGAATAGTAAGCCCTGTGGTGCGCAGGCACGACTCGAAACTACTTGTTATAATAAATTAATTCATGTTTAACTTGTCCCCGTGTCCAGTCCTTTGACCAGCCCCACCCGTACATTGTAAACAATGATGCATGTAATCGTATTAACGCTATTCCGTGTTGTAGCTATGCTATACGTTGTATTTAGTTTGTTAGCTATTTAGCTAATGTTGTTAGCATTGAACGCGCATCAACGAACGCCAGATCTTTAATCTTTATTTAGCAGTCCAGTTTCTCCGGCAGTAGCGAGTAACTACTTGGGTCTAAAAACAGCTAACGTTACACTACACATAACGCTACTTGGTTAAAAGGAGCAACACTACTGAGAAATGTAGTTAAGCTATATGTGCTGTTGCTATAGGCGAGCTACCGTGCTGTGCTCTGTAGTAAGGCCCACGGCCCCCCACACGAAGATGACGAGGGGTAGGTACTGGTTCCGCCTCATAAACAAATAGCAATTAATTGCGCCCGTCAAAATCATTGCATACATTTTAATTATCGCGGCAATTAATCGATTTATTTATTGTATGATAGCTGTACACACCCGCACATAGTTCTCCCTGTATGCTAGCACGCACATAATTCTATACCTGTACATATCCAGTGGGTCTTTTTAGACCTAGTGTTGTCTCTCTATGTGATACGTGCTCGTATCTCTGATCATATGCCTTTTTTATTTTCTACTGTTGTCCCATGCTCTATTGTTACCTTTCACTCTGACCCACTGCACTTCACCATTTCATCTACGCTATGTTAGCCACATGTATTCCCACTGTACTGTATTTGTGCTGTATAATGATAACACATTCGACACTTGGTAGGATAGTTCTATGTATTGATCACAGACATGTAGGATAGGTCACAGACATGTAGGATAGTTCTATGTATTGATCACAGACATGTAGGATAGGTCACAGACATGTAGGATAGTTCTATGTATTGATCACAGACATAAGTGTTAATTTATGTAAAGAGAAATGTCCATCGTCACTAAGAACTCCTACAGAAATATTGATGAGTATTTTGGTGGCTGGTACAATGTGATGATGAGCAAAGACAGTCCAACTTCTTAGTTCAATAACAAGATACTAAAATGATGTAAATTCACCCATGCCAATGTCAACACATACAAACTATGCAGATAAAACAGCGGCACCCCTCCCCCTCTCCTGTATTGGGGAGAAGTGATAGCAAACCCTGCGCTATAAAAATAATGCCACTTAGCCGGTCTCAACTAGGAACATGCATGGATCAAGCCTGTTCTAAATAAATCTGATAGGGTTTTTCCAATGGAAATATCTAATGAGAATTGTTCAACCAGAATAATGAGAATATTTCAACCAGAATTGTTTATCCCCTGTCATAACGTGCCTACATGTAAACATGTGTGTGTGTCATATACTCTGCCTGCCATCATCATGTCCTCAGGTCGATGCCTTCCAGCCGTGCCCCCCAGTCAATGCGCTGCCGGCCTCCGTCCCGCCTCGCAACTCTGCTTTCTTCCGTCTCGGGATGCTCTGCCCCACGGAAGCTGTGAGAAAAGTCCTCACCAGGGCTAATTGTGACTGCCCAACCGTCCAATCTCCTCGAAACGAGGCAGTTGTCGGGAGGGCCGGCAACGCACCCGGGAACCTGCAGACGGGAAAGCACCGCCGTGGGGGAAGAAAAATAAAACAAAGTGTCACAACCTCCATTTTAACACGCTTATTTTCTCTTAACAGACAAAAACAAAACAAAATAAAATGTGGTAAACAAAAAAATAGTTTCCTCTAAATTGTCCACATCCTCCATTTTTTAACACGCTTCTTTTTTCTTAACAGACAAAAACAAAACAAAACAAAACAAAAATATGTGGCCCCCAAAAAATTAGCTTCCTCCAATCACTTGGGGAAAAAAAAGCTCTGTGAACAGCATATTAACAACGCCCTATCCTATTTCTTTTCAGAAAAACTGCAGTTTGACCAGATAGGTGGTAGAAACTAATCATACAACACAGCACCTGTCCCCTCTCTCTTGGTGTTCCCCACGCACGGCCTCACTTCCCGCCTCCTTGTGAAAGAAAAACAACCCAAAAAAAAACAGAATCAGTGCTTAAAAGATAACCCATGCCCAGGGGTGCAGTCGTAATATGGGCGGAGGCCAAACGGTATCCTATTATTATGCAAAGTCTAGGCACTTATCACCTAGACTTTGCATAATAATAGGATGCGCGCACTTCGAAGCCCAAACGCCGTTTGACCGCGGTTGCCCAGCACTGCACCACTGCCCATGCCTAAATAGTGGGACTTATTGCATGAACTCCTGTAATTCCCAACATACTCATAGTACACTTTGCACACGCCTATAATATCGGATACAAATGTAATTCTCGCTAATTACCAGAACGTACCTTTTAAATCCAAGTGATCAGAGGAAAACAAGAGGGTTACACACAAAAAGAAAAACAACACCCAGAGACCACTCTAACAATACTATGTTCTAGTGTTAGACACCATCTAGACCCAGAACCCCAAAATAACTTCAAACTCCCACACGCATCCTCATGGGTTTACCTGTCAGAGTTGACAAGACAGTCGGTAGACAGGCGTCCCCCTTCTCCTTGTTTTTCCCGGAGGATTTGAGGCAAGGGATATTATTTCTCCCCTGGATTGCTCGTCGGCAATCACCACTCTGTGTCATTCGCTGTCTGGTCAATCCAATCGTAACCTAACTACTTTATAGATGCAAAACAAAACCGCTTTAAACAGAATGCCAACAGCTCACCGAATGTTCCCCACGCGTTCCCAAGGTTCAAGCCGGAGGTGACAGCCAAACGGACGGCGCAGACTGTTCTCTCCCCCCCCCCAGTGCGCGGAGGAGTTTGAGACAGGGCAGCGCTTCCCTGGAAACCCAAGATTCACCCTGTCTGCAGAGTCCGTCCCGCGGCCACCTCGACCCCCATCGCTTTAAAATCTAATAAACTAGTTTAAAAAAAGAATATCCCATAATTTCACTCGTCGCCATCTGTAATGGGAAATATTAAAGGACTAAACGATGAGCCGTTTACAAATCATTCTGAGTCATTATTAATAATAATAAGAACGTTTATTTCACCGTGGCCACAAATGAAAGGACAGTCTACAGTCAGAGACAACATGTTAACACATTAGCGTCTGGCCATAGACTGACCCAGAGCGCTGTTCACACGTATGTTAAATACACAGTTGTCAGACATAACATAATATATCAGATATGATGACGAAGGTAAACAAAAATGGTTCTCAGTCAGTGGGAACAACAACAAAGAAGTTATGGCTGGCGAGATGTCAGTCCATTGGAGTCTTCTTAAAGAGACATACACACATTAACCAGTCAACCTGGTCACACTGAAAGTCAAGCTGTATAACATGATATCTCAACACAGATCTATAAGAACATGATAATATATTCCACGACACACCGAATGTCAAAGAACAGGGACGTTCGTAACCTACCTAACGTGTTGTTGTGATGACGTAATCAAAACGCGACTTCAGTCATTACATGCGCAACGTGAGCTCTTCAGTCCTGCAGCCTGTGATAACTCCTCTTGGGACTCAGGAGTCGCGCTGTTTCTATGTAAACTCTGCGAGCAAGGCGTCCAATAAATGCGTCTTTAACATGCTTTATATCCTCGCCATTACTATATGCCCGTCGCGGTTAAAAACCTTTTTAACTAACGTTAGCTGCTAACTAAGTTAAATGATACGCTTCCGTTCCTCTTTCACTCGTCTCTCGTAAGCAGTGATGTACCTGAGCGTGTTCAATGAACGATCGTTCATGAACGTGTTCGTATTTTGGGCGAACATGAATTGAACGTACTGTATTTCCGCTAAATGAACGTAATTGAGAATGCGTTAATTCGCGCTGTATAACGGCGTTCAAAAGTGCGTTCATTCTCAGCACTCTATTATAACGGCGTTCAAAGGTGTGCCAGATTTCATATGCCTTTCAGCCGAAAACCCAGTTAAAACACACCGTAAAAAACAGGCTACAAAATAATGCGGAAAACCACCCAATCTGGCATCGCGTCTGTCACCCCCTGGCTACATCATCAGACTCCTCACAACAAACAGTGGAACAGCGGAATCGGCGAGCATATCATGGACGAAGCCGAGAGCTGCAGCAGCACTCGCTCAGAGTCAGACTCTACCTCTACGACGTTGGCGTATGAGCATTTAAAAGAGTTTAACGTTAAAGTCAGTACTGACTCAGACGGAAAAAATCTAACGTTTGTCTGTAAACTTTGTCCACCCGGTTTGAAGAAGCAAGTACATACATTGATGACGTTGACAGCAAACCTTAAACGTCACATTGAGAATAAGCAAAAGTCCTGTTTTTGTTTTCATAATAAAGACAATTCAAGCAAAGTTTTTCCTCATGTTTTTGAAAATATACTGTAGAGATGAAAGCTGCAGCTGCTACTAGTGTGGACTGAATGGGCGGTAGCAAAACGTTATGGAAATGCCAGTATTCCGATTGGCATTGCTGTCTGTGGTTCAATAATTTTTACAAATAATAGCTCGCAGCAACGTATTGAAAAAAGAACTATAAACTATAAATTAGTTCATTTTTGAAACCATGAACTTTAGTTCAAAATTTTGAATTATGAACTATGAACTGAACTAGTTCATTTAAAAAATTGTGAACTGTGAACTGAACTAGTTCATGTAGAAAGTGAACTTTCCCAACACTGCTCGTAAGCTACGCCATCCCCCGCTAAGAGTCATGGGCGATGTAGTAAGTACAACAGTCCTTCCATGTAGGCTAGAACTCTGTGAATTATGACAGTAGTTCAAGTTTCTTTATTAGTTGTCATACAAAAATACAGAGTACTTTTATATAAAATGCTTACTGTAGCCACTACAGTAACATCATTAAGTCTGCTATAAGCTATTCTCCCTCTCGTGTGTGCAGATCTTTATGCAGTTGTGCCTTCCTTACTACATGCTGAGATCATGATGCTTAAAGCACGAAAGTGTGCATCAAGTTCAAGGTCATATAATTTTTTATTTTTAATATTTAAAAAGAAAATTCCACGATTACCACTAAGAGCCTAACCTCAAGATATCTATAAAAGATTACAAATATTTCCAAATTATATCCACTTATATTCCTGTTTGTTTGATAGTAACTGCCTTTTTATGACAAAAAAAGGCACAAAACGGCATATTTTTTATATTTATATATGTTTTCGACCCCATAGTCCAGCATGGGAAACCAGCGCAAAGTCCTTGTGAATAAGCTAATGTCCTGGTCTAGACAAATAATTGACTCATTTTTCACAAACGCGCTTTCAAAAGGTAAATTATATTTATTACTGTGGTAGGACTTCAAACCTCCACTTAAATGATGATGAGGATTTAATAAAGGGAAGAAAACAACCCACAAACAATTAACAAACAGGGAGAAGGGTAAGGGGAGAACACACAAGATAATTATAATTAATGGGTAGCACAAGCCCTAGTGACCTAGTGTCACAGCCCAGGACACAACCACAAACCCTGCGGTTGGCAGTCTGGGAATCCCCCAGCAACTGTACACCACGTGCACAACACAATATAATTCCACACAAGCAGTGGCAAAAAGGCAGAAGGCCCAATACATATATATATATATATATATATATATATATTAACACATTCCACACGGGTGGCAAGTGGCACTGAGGCCACAATATACATATATATATATATACTTACCTGGTAGCTGCACCAACACGAATACAAGGCCTACCAGGTAAATGGTGTGAACAACATGAACACACTTAACAAATCAATCCCACACAACAGTGGACAGTGTTATAATAACGGTTCCACACAAACAACAGTGGACAATGTTAAAATAACCATTCCACACAAACATTGGTAAACAATGGCAACCTCCAACAGCCTGGTCACTGGTAACTGACACAGAGAGGCGCCCGGACGAGTGTGTGCTGTCTGGTATATCTGTCCACCCGTCCCTCTTGAGGTGATTGTCATCAGCTGTTACCCATTAGACAATCAGCACTCTTCAGTGTAGGGACGGGCGGCACCTGATAGAGAAAAAGAGACAGCATTAGCCATCATTCAAACACACACACACATCACATCCAAAACATAACATATTTACATATACTAACCTGATGTTCAGATGGTGTCATAAATACAGTAATAATGGTAATGACCAACCCACATACCCATGTACGTCACACCTCCCCCCATAAGAGCGAACCTGTAGGCTTAGCAAAACATTATTACCTATTACCAACATGAGGTTAGTACCACATACCAGGGAGAACAGAAACAAAAAAAATAATCTCCCTCCACAAAATCACCCACCAAATGGGTTATATCAGCACCACACAGGCCCCGCTCTGGGCCCACACGGTCGACCACCACCTCACCCAAAACACACAAAATGCCCCTAGGCACATCACCCAACACCAGACGTATCAGCCGTCGGAACGTGGCCGGTGCATTCCTTATCCCGAAGGCCATGACGGGCCCATCCTGGACAACGGGAACAATTCAGGCACCGTTATTACGTTCACCCTCCTGTAGTACAGAAAACAGAGAGACACATTAGCATTGGGAGCCAGAAGGCAAGGAGAGCTCCAGGGACCATGGCTAGGCCCAGCTAGCCCCTTGTCCAGGGTGCACAGAGCCTCTCCTCTCACTACCTCCCTCATCGCCACCGGACACTGATATGCGTATTGCCTAAAGGGAGTTCGCACCCCCAACACGAACACTGTGACCCAGGATGGTCGTTCTGGAAAACACAGACAACATAACAAATGAACAAATGAAACATGCACAACATGTACAACGACATATGTACAATAGACGCGCAGTGATGTCACCCACATGCAGCGGGTCTATTAGGCCATTAGGGTCTAATTTCTGCCCAGTGAAAACTGTAAGTAGTACATACTGGCTACTGTATGCACACTGTTTTCAAAACATGGTGAGATCTAACCATCTCACCATCTAACTCACACATAATCATAAGTGCCATAAGACACAACCAAGCTCACCTGGATAAACAAAGAAACACCACCCTAACCATATACCCCACAGTGTAGTGTGATGAATCTAAAGTGGCCAACAATATATTTTTGGTCCACGCAGGCCGGTAGAGCTCTTTACATTGCTGTCAGTACTGCAACTTGCGATTCAAGTTGTAAACGGTTTCTCTCAGCAATGAAACACAACACACCCCAAAACCAACAATGTACCTCCCACATAAGTAGTGCCCGACACTCTTCCCTCCCCTCCACAGGATCCTAGTAGAATATGACTGGGATAGAATAGAATAGAACAAAACATAATGGATAATGAAAGTACAAAGTAGAACGTTTTGTGCGCCAAAGCAGGGATCACATGACTGCTGTGCTGTGATCATTGTAAAGGTTATCTATATCCTCATTTACCCCCGGACAGAAGCAAGGGCTCCCCTAGCCAACGAGGACACACAGTGCCCCCTACCCTGGGAGACAAAGCAAACACACCTGCAGGGCTAAACATAATTCTGACTCCTGTTCAGCATCCCTAATAACTAATAGAACAAATGGCACAGCCCCACCCCAAACACAACCTGCACCAACACAGTATTTGGCATATGGTAGACTGGTAGTGTCCTCAGTTCAGGAACAGAAAATGTAGCCACACATAAAATTCCCCATGGTGTGTAGAACTCTAGAGAATAACATGTTCGCAAATAGTTTGGACCATTGGAAATATTCCAAACTGTTTTGTGTTGCCTTTTAAGGGTCTACACGTGGATCACCGAATGTTGTGAAAGAAAAACAACAACAAACTTTACTTTTGACAGGCCGCTCCACCGATACCAACCTGTCAACAGGAGACAACAAACTGGAAACAGTTCCTGGGAAAATAAAGAATCATCTCATTGCGCGTAACAGGACAGCAAACAGGGAAACAAAAATCAGCACATTTCCCTGGCACCATCACAGCGCCCATCTCCCCACAAAATGGCGTCACAAAAATAACATTGTCAGGATCCAAAATGGCGTCTGTCAAATAACATCAACAGGACCCAAAATGGTGCCACTCAAATTAGAACCTTGGTAACGGCCGGAACAATAATTTTCCTCAGAGGTATCGCCTCCGGGAAACGGGTGGAACCACACATAATTGTCAACATGTATTGATTTTCTGCTCTCGTTTTCAGGCAGATGACAGATACATGTTCAAAAGGTTCCCCCATGTCCGGAATGGAGCGCAGGGGAGCCGGATGCACCCCCTGATTTGGCGTCCCCACTATTACAAGTTTTAGCAATACCTAAATGGTCATGTGCCAACATTTACATGTGATGTCCACATATCATTGGCAACACAATTTGACGCTCAGTATTCCCGTCTTCTCCACACCTCAAATCTGCTACACCCGGTCTAGGTGTGCAACACCCCCTCCTCTATCACAAAAGTCTGTTTCCTACTAGCAGTAGCACTGGCCACTGCCGCAAAACAACTTGATAGGGAGTAATCACTGTGCTGAGCAGTGATCAATGCTTGACGAGTCAGTGGTAGTGAAACGTCAGCAAACTTGGGAATTACCAGCTTCCCCTGAACGCTACTTACAGCAACCTCTTCCATCTTTCCAATAGATGGCCCCCTGTCCTCAGCGACAGCCTCGTCATCGACAGAGTCACTCAACACCAAAGCTTGAGTTCGCTTCCTGTCCTGTGCCTTGGTGACAACACAAGCAGAAAAAACATTGGGGTGATTATTAATCAAGTCATCACAACACAAGTCAGTCAATGGAGCGTTTTCAACCTCCAACACAGGGATCACACTCTCCCCAGCAATATCGTTCCCCATGATAAACTCAACGCCCTCCACAGGGAAACATGGGCGAACAGCGACAGGAAAACAACCTGTGATCAGATCTGACTGTACATGCACCTTATGCAACGGCACGCGCATACACCCCATTTAAATACCTCTTACCATCGCACTAGACTGACAGTAAGAGTTTTCATTTAGCGGTAAGACATCAGCCAGGATGAATGACTGAGAACCACCTGTATCACGGAGTATTCTCACCTTCCGTTGGTCACAGATGTCACCCGACAGTGACACACAACCATCAAACAGAAAGGGTTTAAAACAGCCATCACTTTCTTTTTCCAGAGAGCTATTCTGGTCAGAACATGACACTGTACCAATCAACCCCACACCCTTTGGTTTCTGAGCTGACCCTTTTCTCTCCTGTCGCTTCCTCAGCGTATGACATCCTTTTACCATATGGCCAGTTTTCTTACAATAATTGCACACCACCGGTCTTTTAGACGGCGGTGAGCGTGGCTGAAATGCTGAGTCACTCATGAATGAGCCACCCCCACCACATACAGTAGGATGTACAGAAACACGTTTGCGTGACCATTCAAACTCGTCTGCCGAAATAGCAGCCTGTCGGAGTGTTGACACCCCCTGCCCATGTAAATAGAGCACAGGGTGCTGGCAGGGTGGCTTTGAACTGCTCCACAAGTACCAATTCACTCAATGATGCAAAGTCTTTTACCTCACACGCAGAACACCACCGATCAAAATTAAGTCTCTCCTCCAGGGAGAAATCAACATGGGTTTGGGGGAAGGAAGATGGCGGCGTAGAGGAAGGACATAGTGGAACGAGCTCCTACACAAAAATCCTGAAAAACCTGATGTATCGAACATACTCCGCCTAACTTCAGTTTATGTTAACCCACGCTTATTAAGCACATAACCAACAAAGAAATGCCACCCAAAAGGACCGAACCGAGCAGGAAGACGGTGACATCGCCCACGTTAGCAATAGTGCTTGCGAGACCGCAAGGAGCTAACGCACCGGCTAACGGGGAAGCTAATGCAGCTAACGTCGAAGCTAACGATGAAACACCGCCGATATGGTTTACTGGGGAACTGGAGAAAGTATTCGACAGAATTCAAGCCATGATGGAACTTAAGATGAACTCTCTAAGCATCTCGGTGGAAAGACTTATCAGTGACAACCAGGCACTGGGGCAACGTGTTAAGGAAATGGAGGGAGTGCAAGCTAGCTTCGGTGATAGCCTCGACTACCTACAACAAGACCTCAGCGATCATAGGAAAGACACAGAGGAGGAGATCTGCGGTCTGAGGGAAAAGCTGGACGAATTGGAAAACAGAGGGAGAAGAAAGAATCTGCGACTGGTGGGATTCCCAGAAGGTGTGGAGGGGAAAAGCTCTATCGATTTCCTACAGGAATGGCTCCCCAAAATACTGGAGCTGGACACCGGGCAAACCATTGAGATAGAGCGGGCTCACCGTACGCTCCAACGCCGTCCCGAAGAAGGCAGCCTCCCCCGAGCCATAGTGATCCAGCTACTCCGTTTCACCGATGTGACGAGAATCCTGGACGCGGTGTGGAAAAAGAAATCACTGGCATACGGTAATTCTACCATCAAGATCTTCAAGGATATGTCCACGGCCCTCTACAAGAAGAGAAAAGCCTTCATGCCGTTGAAGAAGAAGCTACACGAGAACAACGTATCCTTCAAGCTGCTCCATCCCACTAACTTGAGCGTGGAGCTACCGGAGGGCAGACGTACTTTTACTTCTCCGGGGTCGGCAGAGACGTATCTGAGTAAGCACCACCCGGCTATGCTGAAGTGATCCAGCGGTCGTCACTCGACCATAAAGGAGCGGTAAATAAAGACACATACCAGGCAATAAGCCTCATACTCTAATTACGTTTTGAAATGTTAACCGCCGGGTAATACATGTCGTTACTGGCGACACTGGACTTGAGATGTTGTTAAGCCTCACGGGACCTTTTGTTGTGAGTTCATATTACTAAGTTTAATTAATTTCAAGACGGTTATGTGCTAATGGGTATATGTATGTGTACATGTTTATTCATACATGTGTGCACATTACATTTATGCATTTTAAGCGTTGATATTACCCCTGAAAAAAAAAGATATTTAAAAAAAAAGAAGGGTGTGTATATATATATATACATGTTTTGAAATGCTTAAAGGAGATGTTCGTACCCACACCTTTAATTACTTAACCTAAACCTGGTAGGGAGCCCGGCTCCGCTTGGTAGGATAGGGTATGGTACTACGCAAGATTACGGGAGGATTTATAGGCCAGGGGGATTTTTTTTTATTTTTTTTTTGGGAGGGGGGGGGGGGGGGGGGGGGGGCATTAAGGGGAAAAGGGAGGGGTTCAGACAGGACTGTTTTTGTGAATTGGTTTATAATGTTTACACATCTAGGTATTGTATACCATGTTTTCAGGTATCCCAGTGTCCTACTAAACAGCTATACCAACCACATGGGTGAATGACATACTCGTTTCTGAGTTGGAATATTAATGGTCTTAACCGGCAAGTTAAACGCCGTAAAGTGCTTAGCTTCATCAGAAGACATCAAATAGACGTGGCCTTCCTGCAAGAGTCTCACTTGGATGACGCAGAGCACAGTAAACTGGGGAAACAATGGCAAGGGCAAATATTTTTCTCCTCATTCACATCGTCAGCAAGGGGGGTGGCTATTCTGGTAAGAAGAGGGATCCCCTTCCAACCGAATCTAGTTGAAAAGGATAAAGGGGGAAGATATATTTTAGTCAGGGGATATATGGGAGACCAACTGGTCACTATGCTGAATGTATATGGTCCGAACCACGATGATCCAAACTTCTATGTGAACCTTTTTCTTAAAGTGACATGCGCCCCTTCAGAACTTATAATTGGTGGTGACTTTAACCTGGTATTAGACCCTGCTATGGACAGATCCTCCCCTACCCCTAAACCTTTGACCTCAGCGGCCAAGGCTCTTAAAAAAGAACTTATGGATCTTAATTTGTTGGATACATGGCGGGAGGGGCATGCATCTCAAAGGGAATACAGCTTCTACTCACACATGCACAACAGCTACTCTAGGATTGATACGTTCTTTATACATACAGCAAAACTCCATCTTGTTTCGTCCTGCGAATACTTAGCCATGACACACTCAGACCACGCCCCCCTTTTGACTAAAATAGCCTTAAGCGACTCTCACACAAACTCCAAACGCTGGAGGTTTCCTAATTTTCTAAATAACGATGAGGAGTTTGTCAAATTAATTAACAAACAGTTGGACTGGTATTTATTGAGTAATAGGGGCTCGGCCTCACCAGCTATAGTCTGGGAGACCCTTAAAGCTTACATAAGAGGCTACATTATTAGTTACTCTTCCTGGAAAAAGAAACAATATCAAACCAAATTACGCTCACTAGAGTCTGATATAAAAGCGCTTGAAAATCAACACTCCCTATTACAATCACAGACCTTATTGGTTCAGATAACGGCAAAAAAGGCAGAATATAACACTATCACCTCGCGAGAGGTAGAAAACGCTATGTCAAGGTTGAAACATCGCTACTATGAGCAGGGTGACAAGGCAGGGAAACTACTAGTGTGGCAAATTAGAAGGGAGGATGCCGCTAGGTGTATTCCGGCCATTAGGGTAAGCGACAAAGGGGAGTTGACCCGGAACCCACTGCTCATAAATCGGGCCTTCTCAGACTTCTACAAGTCTCTCTACTCCTCGCAGGGGGAGAAGAGACAGGAGATGTGTGAGTTCTTGGACAACCTAGACATACCTACGATAACAAAAGGCACAAGGGGGGTCCTGGACGAGGCGATAACTAAGCAAGAAATACTAGATGCCTTATCAAAACTGACGCCAGGGAAAGCTCCAGGGCCGGATGGCTTCTCCATAGACTTCTACAAGGCATTTATTAGCAAATTGATAGACCCTCTCCTAGAAATGTTCAACTACTCTATTGAGAATGACCAACTACCTGATACCCTTGAGCAAGCTCTTATTATAGTCCTGCCAAAACCAGGGAAGGACCCTACCTTATGCGGGTCGTACAGACCAATTTCGATCCTTTCCAACGAATATAAAATATTTACTAAAATCATAGCCACTCGACTTGAGAGAGTAACCTCCTCACTTATTAATACGGACCAGACCGGTTTCATACAAAATCGCTCATTAATAGACAACGTGAGAAGATTTCTTAACTTGACGCATTGTGCCAAATCCATAGAAGACCCAGTCATAGCGATCTCGTTGGACGCGGAGAAGGCATTTGACCGAGTAGAGTGGCACTTTCTCTTCGCTGTTCTACAAAAAATGAACTTTGGCCCAAATATGCTAAGAATGATCCATATGCTGTACCTTAACCCTACAGCCAGGATACAGACCAACTCAGAGATTTCACCTTCTTTCCCTCTAAGGCGCGGTACTAGGCAGGGTTGCCCTCTTTCCCCGACACTTTTTGCGCTGGTAATCGAACCCCTGGCTATAGCAATAAGGTCACATAAAGCTATTAGTGGGATCAAGGTGGGTCCTGAGAGCCATGTCATCTCTTTATACGCGGACGACATAGTCCTGTTTCTAACCAATCTCGACTCATCCATGCCTGCCCTTATGGAAACACTGTCAAAGTATAATGTAATCTCAGGCTACAAGATTAATGCACAAAAAAGCGTGGCCATGCCACTTAACTCACTAGCCGAAAAAACGCCAAGGTCCAATTTCCCCTTCCAGTGGAACTCACAATTTGTAACATATTTGTGTCTAAAAATCCCGAACCAAATAGATACAATTTTCTTACTAAATCATGACCCACTACTTAAAAAGGTGGAGAAGGACCTAGATAGATGGATGCAGCTTCCTCTCTCGCTAATCGGACGTGTGAACTGCATTAAGATGAACATCCTACCTAAATTTCTCTATCTTTTTCAAACCCTCCCTATATCTATACATAAGAACTTCTTCAAGAAATTACAAAGGATAATATCTGCATTCATATGGAGAAGGAAGGTCCCTAGAATTAAAATTAAAACCCTATATAATTCCCCCCAGTGTGGTGGACTGAAACTCCCGGACTTCCAACGCTATTACTGGGCTGCACAGACAAGGGCTCTGTGGATTTGGCAGAATGAGTCGACTAATTCCCCTGCCTGGAGACAAATAGAACAATGCCATATGATGGACGTACCGCTGGCCGGAATTCCTTTTATCAGGAAGTACCACACCCTGAAGAATTGTTCAGATAACCCATTTATTAAACACACAGCAAGAACATGGTTTGAGATTCAGACACATCTTGGTAGCTTTATTGCATTTCACAGGAAGACTCCCTTCCACAACAATCCAGCTTTGCCAGAATCACTTAGAGATGGCATCACCAAGAAGTGGTACACTCAGGGAATTAAAACTTTTGGGGACCTATTTGATAATAACATACTTATGTCCTTTGAACAGTTACGTGCCGCCTTCCACCTTCCAACTACTAATTTCTTTAAATACCTACAGGTCAGACACTTCATAGGTACAGCTCAGGGAGGAGACGCCACTCTTCTAAAACCCCTCCTCATAGATGATATTCTAAAAGGAGTTATTCACACTAGAGGCATCCTATCATTAACATATGATAGAATCCTGACCAGTACAGAAATTATACCCCTAAATGCCAAGAACAAATGGGAGCGGGACCTGGACTGTACCTTTGATGAAGATGAATGGGAATCACTATGTGAGTCAGCACTATCTTTTTCATATAACACTCGACATAAACTTATGCAATTTAACATTCTCCATAGAACCTATTTTACGCCGGAAAGACTTCACAGGATGAATGAGGCTATCTCTGACCTTTGCCCTAGGTGCTCAACGGAAACAGGTAGCCTGCTCCACATGTTCTGGGAATGTAACAAACTGAGACCTTACTGGGGCTCAATTTGGGAGACTCTCGAAGAGGTCACAGGCCTTGAGATCCCATGTACACCTAAATTAGCATTATTAGGAGACATGTCTGACATTTCTCCAGATAAGAGAGGCAAGGTGCGGATCATTAATTTGGCCATGATTGCAGGGAATAAGTGTATTGCCATGCTGTGGAAAAGTGCTGAATCCCCCCCCATGTCTATGTGGCTTAGTGAAATCTCTTCGTACATGGCATCAGAGAAAATAATGTTCAATCTTAAGAAAAAACCACGTCTCTTTGATAAATGCTGGGCTGGGTTTAGGCAATACTTAGAACAGATTACATAGTAGGTTGATGATATAGGCTATTATTGAAGCTCCCTTTTGTCTTTCTGAAGGGTATATATTGCAATGAATGATACTGTAAATGTTATTAGTTGCTCTTTGAAGAGAAAAGATGTAATGGTAGACATTTATTTGTTTGGTGTAGAGTATGGGCACCTGTTAGACGGGTGTAACTGGGTTTACAAAACTCTTAAAATGTGTAAAAAAAAAAAAGAAAAAACTGAATTTGTCGAGGTCCTAGTCTGGGGGGAGGGAGGGGGGGTCTGGCCGATTTTATTTATTTTTTTTTTCAGGGGGGGGGGGGGGGGTTAGTATGCATCTATTTTTCTGTAACTCGGGGAGGGGGGGGGGGCAGTTGGCAGCATTTCCTTTTGTATGGTGGTTGAACTGATGCTGTTAAACTGGAAAAAAAAAAAAAATACCTATAAACATATTGTTTAAAAAAAAAAGAATGAAAAGGGAACAAGGGAACTATAAAATAAATTGAAATGTAAATAAACAAGGTAAAGATAGAATTGACCGTTGAAATATCAAGATAGGGCCGATATGGGCCGATATAATTTTTTTTTTTTTTTTTTTAAATGTAATATTATTTTTTCTTTTTACATGTTTTGGCCTTAAATTGTTTCAAAATATCAGTAATTTCTGAAAATAAGTTACAAAAGTAAAAAAAAAAAAACTATGCGTTTTGGAAAGTAGCTCTTTGTTTGATTATCATAAAAAAGTGTTTTCTGTGCAGAGATGTCGACATCGGTGGATGTCGGTGCCGGCCAGAACAGCAATATTAATGTTGGTTATCGGTATCGGCCACCATTTTCACATCGGTGCACCACTATTCTTTTGGATGTTATAATTTTTTCTTTATTGTTTCTGTCTGTTTAATTGTATTGTCTGAGATGTTTGTAAATCAAAAATGCAAATAAAAATATAAGTTAAAAAAAAAAACATGGGTTTGGGAAGGAGATTTACGGCGGTTTCGAAAATGCTGCCTGTATGCTTCTGGTACCAGTTCGTACACACGCAAGACAGCACTTTTCACACGCTCATAGTTTAAAGTGGAAATGAAGCAGTGCGATAAATACATATTCATAGCATCACATTAGTATTTAGATAAGCCACAGAAGAAGTCACGTTATAAAAATAAGCAGTTTCTAAGAAAAAACGATTTGTTGTGTACATTTCTGAAGCATTTAGCATTATGGGCGCGGCCATTTTGTTGCTGACGTCATACCGGGGGTTGGGTGTATACACTCTGGTCAGCTGCCTATATTGAATGGGTCAGTCAGCAAATAAATTGTTGCCTACAAAACAACGGGACCGCGGTGGTTCTGTTTGTATTGCTCCTGGCTGTTCAAACTAATTTTACCATGTGAGAGAGAGGAAAGTTGGTTAATTTCCACAAACTACCAGTGAAAAAAACAGTGTTGTTGACATGTTGGCTCGGTCTGGCTGCACCCAGGCGGCGCGACCAGCCTGTTGGACAGGGAAGGAGGATCTGCAGCGAACACTTCATTGCCTCGGATTATGTTGTTGGGGTGGGATGTTTGTCCAGAAGACCACTAATCAGCTGAAGCCGGACGCGGTTCCCTCGGTCTTCGACAGACAGACCGGCGTTAGCTCTCGGGAGCGATCGCTAGCTAGTTGGCACCAGCCGGGGCCCGGCGTTAGCTCTCGCTAGTTAGCGTTAGCAACCGGAGCGTCGCGGAGCATTCAGCCTGCTGGCTACACAGCTTGTGTAGCCAGCAGGCTGAATGCTCCGCGACGCTGGTTGAAGTGGGTCTAGGTAGCCAGCAGGCTGAATGCTCCGCGACGCTGGTTGAAGTGGGTCTAGGTAGCCAGCAGGCTGAATGCTCCGCGACGCTCCGGTTGCTAACGCTAGCTAGCGAGAGCTAACGCCGGGCCCCGGCTGGTGCCAACTAGCTAGCGATCGCTCCCGAGAGCTAACGCCGGTCTGTCTGTCGAAGACCGAGGGAACCGCGTCCGGCTTCAGCTGATTAGTGGTCTTCTGGACAAACATCCCACCCCAACAACATAATCCGAGGCAATGAAGTGTTCGCTGCAGATCCTCCTTCCCTGTCCAACAGGCTGGTCGCGCCGCCTGGGTGCAGCCAGACCGAGCCAACATGTCAACAACACTGTTTTTTTCACTGGTAGTTTGTGGAAATTAACCAACTTTCCTCTCTCTCACATGGTAAAATTAGTTTGAACAGCCAGGAGCAATACAAACAGAACCACCGCGGTCCCGTTGTTTTGTAGGCAACATTTTATTTGCTGACTGACCCATTCAATATAGGCAGCTAACCAGAGTGTATACACCCAACCCCCGGCATGACGTCAGCCATGACGTCAGCAACAAAATGGCGGCGCCCATGTTGAAAACAGGGATATTATATTATATTTGTCAGACAAATAAGATAGATTTCACATTTGATTATAGAACCCTGTCTTACACAAGGTACACAACAAACAAACTAGGATCACATTGCTCACTGCTTCATCTCCACTTTAAGCTGTCATCCAACGACAACGCGGCATGTGCTTTTTGTGCTTTCCCTGTGAGCCTGCCTTGCAACATAATTGCCCACATGCCCACTGGCCAACACAGAGCCTGCGCGGTGCGTTCAAACACAGTAAAAAACAACTCCACTTCAGACTCATGAAAAAGGGGAACCAAGGACATATGCTGGCTAATATCAAAGGGTGCCTGGGAGTCGGAAAGTACTGGAGAGGAAGTGGCACTACGCCTAGCGTCACCACACTCCAATTCTAGTTTCCTCATCGCCAATTGAAATTCCCTATCAGCCGCCTTCTCCTCCTTGTCCCTCTCTCTGTCTCTCTCCTCCATGTCTCTCACCTCCTTCCTCTCTTCCCATTCTCTCTCCTCCTTTCTCTCTTCTCTGTCTCTCTCCTCCTTCCTCTCTTCTCTATTCTCCCTGCGCAAAACCGTCCTCTCCTCCAGACAGGCTAAACGCAGCTCAGCGCTCAGTGCGCTCAAGTCACCAGCAGAAGTAACACTGGTATGTTCCGAACCTAGTGCAGAGTCAACACCATCAAGATCCGACACACCAACATCCTGATCACAAACCTCCATAGCTCTACTCTCTACCACAGAATACAGTTATGAAAGAAAGTACACTCCCGCAGCAACACACAATACTACCCCACCAATCAGACTCAATAAGCCCCACAAAATAGCCACTCACCTATAGTACTCAACAATGTCCCTGTGCAACACTCAACAGCCACATTATGCAGTATGACAACCTGACCAATTCGATTTAATGTCCACATCTAACATTCATAAAAATAATAAATGTCGGTTCTAAACACCTAACTAGGATCACACTGGGTAACACTAACTACCCCGTCTAAACTACTTCCCTAGCGGAATGAGGACTACACATATCTTCAGTCGCTTACCGATTTAATTGCGCACTCCACCGGAATAGACGACGCGTGCCCCCCTCCCCCTAACCAAAGCAGGTGATCCACCCTTTACCTATGTGGAAAAAAATAGAATGGTTAAGAGCATAACTCACAACAACGGTTTACAACAGTCAAGTGTGCAGCACGAAAATATGGATATATAATAATACAACTTACCAAATGAAAAGACGCAAACTACCTGACACGCTCCAATTGACAAGTTCACATGTCACATGCCCATGTCATGTACCAACAAGGAACTATACAATTGTGCAACCAGCAAGCTCCCATGTCACAAGGACATGAAAGACCGGCATAGAGCCCCCATGTCACAAGTACACAGAAGACCGGCATTGAGCCCCCATGTCACAAGTACACAGAAGACCGGCATTGAGCCCCCATGTCATGTACTAAGGTCTAGTGACCACATAGAATAGAAACTTGAGGCAAGCTGCACATGAACAAAACAACCCCCTCAGTAGATGCTTTTAAAGCAAGGTCCCGGCAGATAGTAAAACACCACAAACACGCTTTCAAAAGGTAAATTATATTTATTACTGTGGTAGGACTTCAAACCTCCACTTAAATGATGATGAGGATTTAATAAAGGGAAGAAAACAACCCACAAACAATTAACAAACAGGGAGAAGGGTAAGGGGAGAACACACAAGATAATTATAATTAATGGGTAGCACAAGCCCTAGTGACCTAGTGTCACAGGACACAACTACAAACCCTGCGGTTGGCAGTCTGGGAATCCCCCAGCAACTGTACACCACGTGCACAACACAATATAATTCCACACAAGCAGTGGCAAAAAGGCAGAAGGCCCAATGCATATATATATATATATATATTAACACATTCCACACGGGTGGCAAGTGGCACTGAGGCCACAATATACATATATATATATATACTTACCTGGTAGCTGCACCAACACGAATACAAGGCCTACCAGGTAAATGGTGTGAACAACATGAACACACTTAACAAATCAATCCCACACAACAGTGGACAGTGTTATAATAACGGTTCCACACAAACAACAGTGGACAATGTTAAAATAACCATTCCACACAAACAGTGGTAAACAATGGCAACCTCCAACAGCCTGGTCACTGGTAACTGACACAGAGAGGCGCCCGGACGAGTGTGTGCTGTCTGGTATATCTGTCCACCCGTCCCTCTTGAGGTGATTGTCATCAGCTGTTACCCATTAGACAATCAGCACT
Organism: Notolepis coatsorum; assembly: GCF_963971535.1. Taxonomy (NCBI): domain Eukaryota; kingdom Metazoa; phylum Chordata; class Actinopteri; order Aulopiformes; family Paralepididae; genus Notolepis; species Notolepis coatsorum. Next base: position 186,993,685 of record NC_140165.1, read on the forward strand.
CTTCAGTGTAGGGACGGGCGGCACCTGATAGAGAAAAAGAGACAGCATTAGCCATCATTCAAACACACACACACATCACATCCAAAACATAACATATTTACATATACTAACCTGATGTTCAGATGGTGTCATAAATACAGTAATAATGGTAATGACCAACCCACGTACCCATGTACGTCACACCATGTGACCGCGGAAATAGGCTGCATCCTCCACGTCAAGAAAGACAGACAGGCATTCTCTGTGACAAACCCTAACCTTAACCAACTCGGAAATAATGCCTAACCTTAACCCTCCCTAACCTTAACTTAACCCTAACCTTAACCAACTCCGAAATAATGCCTAACCTTAACTTAACCCTAACCTTAACCAACTCCGAAAGAATGCCTAACCTTAACCCTCCCTAACCTTAACTTAACCCTAACCTTAACCAACTCCGAAATAATGCCTAACCTTAACTTAACCCTAACCTTAACCAACTCCGAAATAATGCCTAAACTTAATCAGCGGAAGAATGCACGTTTATAGCGAGAGATGATAAACGTAAAAAAGAAAAAAGAAAAATTGAAGTGATTCGAACTTGTTACCAACCGCACCGCAGGATCCACAGCACTGCGGCGTACCAGTTGAGCTAAGCGTCGATGGAAAAACATCTGGGATTACGGCTACATAATGCCGCAAGCTCTGCCGCTCTGCGGCTGCCGCGGGGCGTGTCGCAGCCAATCAGGGAAAACGCGGAAGCACTCGGCAGCACTCTTCGGCTCCAATTAAAGAATAGGCTGCCTGGACTGGTTCAGAGAAATGGTATCTCCCTCTGTTATCCATGTGAGGATTGAGGTGTTCACGAATCTGATCAAAACTGACCCAGGACTTGTCCTCTTTGGTTGGAAGTGCAGCGGTAAGCCTCCATAAGGGACATGGACATGTGGCGTTTCTGAACCCTCTGCTTGACTCCTTCTCTTATGGTCACTGCATCCTTCATTCCTGGGGCCTGTCTTGAAATGTCATCCCTGGAATAATACTCATTTACTTTCTGTTTGGTTTCATTTGGGGTTTCTGTGTTTTTTGGGGTGGGTTTCTTGTCACGATACTCTGCAAAACAATAACAAATACACATGTAGGCTGAGCAGACGCGAGGGGGAGATGGCCGACAGCAGCCAATTAGCAGTAGGCTAACGTGGACACTGCTCTGCCTAGACCAACAATGTGTGAAAAAGTTTTGTCTGGAAATATGTTGGATTTTAATCAAACAAGGAGTCATAAAATACTTCTGATTTAAATCAAACAAAGGGGTCATAATCGGACTTAACAACACACATTTTTGATAGTGTTTTTTGTCTATTTCCGACGTGTAACATCCATAACGCAAAAATGTAACATCCATAACGGCACTTTTTTGTGATTCATTCCTTGAGAGGAAATGCCAGGTTTTCCTGAATGTGCTTTTTGGGTACCTCAAGGTGTGACATTGGAATGCGGCGCAACCCCCACACACACACAAACACACACCATTGAAATGCTAATTGTTGGCGCAGTAGTACTAATTTGTATATTTACAGTTGAATCACCTGTACATTGTATATTACTGTTGCACTTTACTGCTACATTTGCACTCTGGTTGGATGCCAAACGTCTTTTCATTGTACTGTACTTGTGCTGTATAATGACAATACATTTGAATCTAATCTAATCTGATCTAATCTAGAGGAAGGTGCTGCAGCACATGGATCATCTTTAGACAAGGTTTAATACGGGTTTTTAGCCCTAGTTGCACTTTTGTTGGAACCCCAGTTATCCCATGTCTGGATTATACATTGCAAAGTTCATCCTTCCTCTGCAGAGTTCAAATAAAGCCCCCCCCCCCCCCCACCTCCAATGTACAGCCCCCCCCCCCCCCCCCACCCACCCCACCTACCCATCTATTAACACCTCATCAATCAATGTTCTTGGTGTCAAATGCGTGTCTGGTTGATACGGTCACAGTTCCATCCAGAGGCTAATCTTTCCTGTGACAAAATGGCATCCAATGTAATAAAAAGAAGAAGGCAGCAAGACTCATTATTGGTTGTTCATATAGGACTAGTGTTGTTCAAATGCATGAACGTCTTAGTTGGCGGAGTGTTACACACACACACACACACACACACACACACACACACACACACACACACACACACACACACACACACACACACACACACACACACACACACACACACATTTGAAATGTTTATTTATGTCCACATAAACAGAAGTACAAGGAAGCCTCATACAAAGGACATAAACAATGCGAGTGCAATCAGAAATCATGGGAAAAGGTAACAGCGCCTCCTCCAAATTGAGCGGCTTCCTATAATAGCTGATACTGAGCAGTACCTGGCTAACTGCTTGGCCTTCCTTTTGGGGAGACCGGCTATTTGTAGGCCCCTCACAACCAACTTGTGCACATGCCCTAGGCTGCCAAAGATAAAAACTAGGAGTTTACATCTGTAGCCTAGCTGTGAAATGGTCTGCTGTAGCTGTTGGTATTTCAACATTTTGGTTAGGAAGGCTTCTTCTAAGCTGTAGTCAAAAGTACAGCCAACCTCAAGAATGGACACCTCCCTAAGGTGTTCATTTATCACAAATACATCAGGGGTGTTAGCTGTAATACTAGAGAACATGGAATCATCATTGCACAGGTTGAACATGCTTGGCTTCACAGTAGAATGCTTATACAGCGTGATGGAGGACCTAAAAATAAGAGAGATATCTTTCGCTATCAAATCTACTATTCTGTCATGCCTACTTATGTAGAGGCCCCTGTATACATGGCAACCATTTAAGATGTGGGACATGGTTTCAGCTATTTGGTTATTGTCATGATGAATACAGTGAGGAGCATGACTGCCTGGAAACCAGATGGAGAGATTCAGTTTAGATATATTGTATATTACTGTTGCACTTTACTGCTACATTTGCACTCTGGTTGGATGCCAAACCTCTTTTCATTGTACTGTACTTGTGCTGTATAATGACAATACATTTTAATCTAATCTAATCTGATCTAATATAGAGGAAGGTGCTGCAGCACATGGATAATCTTTAGACAAGGTTTAATAAGGGTTTTAGCCCTAGTTGCACTTTTGTTGCAACCCCAGTTATCCCATGTCTGGATTATACATTGCAAAGTTCATCCTTCCTCTGCAGAGTTCAAATAAAGCTGACTTGACCTGACTTGAAAAAAACAGTGTTGAGACAACCCCCCCCCCCACACCTCCAATGTACAGCCCCCCCCCCCCCCACCCAGCCACCCAACCCCACCCCACCTACCCACCTATTGACACCTCATCAATCAATGTTCTTGGTGTCAAATGCGTGTCCGGTTGATATGGTCACAGTTCCATCCTAGAGGCTAATCTTTCCTGTGACAAAATGGCATCCAATATAATAAAAAAAAGTCTGCTACATCTATACATTTATGACATACCAGATTTGCAAATACAGTACTGTTTTTGATACAAAAATAGTACTTTATCATGGTCTGATCACATAAACAAAGTCCTACAACCCACAGTCCTAAATATAGCACGGATAAAATTATTTACAGCTCAAATGTGCACATACATTTTAGATATAATTTGTTTGTGTGTTAATGTTGTTGTGTTTCCTCGGTTGGTACGTCTTGCTATGTTGTGTTTCAATACAGTGGGTACAATACAGTACAGCTCAATACACACAATTGTTAAGGGGATGCAGACCAGAGAAAGACTTTCGTCTTGTTTACATCAGGGTCCCCCATTTTCAATTAATCATGACACTGCGGTGGCCAGGAGCGCGCAACAAGATGGTATACATTATGGTATATGATTTATGAATAGTATATTCCACTATAGCAGTATATGGTGTGCTGTACATTTGAATCTAATCTAATTTTGCACACGGCCATCGCATTATAATGTTCTGACTCCTCCCCCGGCTGCACTCGGCTACTCTCGTCTATTTTCGAGGCGAGCCAAAATCAATCTCGAACACGCCTAGCTGCTATTGGCCGAGCGCAATATACGTTGGTTGGTTGGTGAGCTCGCACCAATGGGCGACTAGCAGCTGAATACAGTATACAGTACATATACAGTACATTTTATTAGTACTTTTCAGTGTAATCACTATACAGTATTCCTACAATGACGACTTTTTACAGCAAACAACCGAAGAGATCTAATGTTGATCGCCCGTGCGTAATCGCAGCTCCAATCACAGAAAATCAGCCTCCAAAGACAAAGACCAAGATTTGCATGGTTAAGAAAAAGGCAGTAAGTATTACATAAATATCAATATCAATCTTTTGTACATATGTGACATGTGTGTGTGTCCGTTCGTACTGTAGCCAGAACCAGTCCTTCATGGTCAACATACGTTGGTTTCCTATTGAGACATCGGACATTTATGCATATAACGTAGAACATTTGCGCATATTTCTCTACAGTAACGTTACCGGTGCACTCCTCATGCTACAGTACGACACACACACACATGTCACATATGTACAACTTGTGTTAACTTGTGGAACAATGCTGATATACAGTTAAGAATGAGAATGAGTAATTCGCTTTTGGTTTTTAAGAAAATGGTTTGTAAAGTTATTTTTCAAAACTACAAGGGTGAATAATACAGTTTTTTTTTAAATATTTTCTTTTAGGTTACTGTTTTGGAGTCGTAATTTTGTTAAGAATATAGGACATATATAAGCATTATGCTTCAGTCTGTACCTTTTCAGTCACTGTAAAAAATCAAATATTGTTAAATGATGGTGTATATTGTATTGTGTGAGATGACTGAATAAACAAAAAATGTGCATCCCTTTTTTCCTGTGCAGGCTGCTGTTAACAGCATGTCGATGCCGATGCGGCCCATTGACCTTGGTCCAACACCAGCAGATGCAGAAAAAAACAATTCTGAGAATTGTAATGGATCGTCATGTCGATAGTCGAAAATGTGTTGGAGGTTAAGATACAAAAATACGTTGCCAAGCTGGAGAAACGGCATGAGGCGACGGAGAAAGATTTGGCCATACTGCGTACACAACTTCAGGCCACAGAGCAAGGTCGTGCTACGCTGGAGAGACGACTTGAGGCAGCAGAACATCTGCACGCCACACAGCTTATACAGCTACGCAACCAACCCTCTGTCACTGCTCGGGCTTTTCACCGCCAGCTATTCACACCTGCAAGAGATGAAGGTTCTCCGTCTCCGTTCAAAGCCGCCAAGCCTGCAGCTGCGGATGAAGGGGTTACGATAAGCTTGTCGCTGTCCCCGTCCCCGTTCAAAACCCCCAAGCCTGCAGCAGCGGATGAAGGGGTTACGATAAGCTTGTCGCTGTCCCCGTCCCCGTTCAAAACCCCCCAGCCTGCAGCGGATGAAGGGGTTACGATAAGCTGTCTGACCGGGTTAGGATGGATTTGTCACTGTCCCCGTCCCCGTTCAAAACCCCAGAGCCTGAACGGGTTAGCATGAATGTGTCGCTGCCTCCGTCACCGTTCAAAACCCCCCAGCCGCCAGTGGCTAAACGAAAGAGGGCGACAAATGGTCCACTTTTGTCCGACATACAACTGCAAACCATTTCAGCAGAGGACGAGAAAAAGTCTTACGAAATGTCTAGCAAAGCCGGCAATCGAGCTGATGATTATGCAGCTCGAATGTTCATGCTGCTAATTGACTTTCCAACCTACCAACTGTGGTCTCAGAAGGTTAATTGGAATGGCCTACAGGGAAAATCTGCCTTACCTCTCAACCTACGACAGTCGTTGATCGATATAGTTAAACGCCGCTATAGTGTTTTTGAGTACGGAGCAGTTCGTGATCGGATCAATGAGCGTTTACGAACGCCACGGACAGAAGATCCCAGGAAGAAGTCCGTTGTGATTTAATTATTTGTTTGTGAGTTTTAATTGTGTGTATTGAGCCGTACTGTATTGTACCCATTCTGCAATCTGTTAAATAAAAATGTCATTCATCACTATTGTATTTCACTGTAAATTCTTTTTTTATCTATTCTATTCTACTATTTTATTGCACTGCACTATTTTACTCTGTCTATTTTTATCTTACTATTTTTATTATTGTCTATTTAAAACTGAATCAAACCATAAACACTGCAGAGGAAGGATGGCAAAATGTTAGGTGTTAATATGATCAACTACTGTAGTCTGAGACTAATCTGAATAATCTGCCCTCTACTTGCCCTTCTGGTAAAATGCATGTGCACATTTGAGCTGTAAATAATTTTATCCGTGCTATATTTAGGACTGGGTTGTGATCACTTTATGAAAACAAATTAATAAGTTGGCAGAAAGTCTTTTCTCAACACTCCGCCAACTAAGACGTTCATGCATTTGAACAACACTAGTCCTATATGAACAACCAAGAACGAGTCTTGCTGCCTTCTTTTGTACCACTTGTAACCTATTTAGCAACTGTTTAGAAGCAGAAGCCCACACTTTTTGTTTATGTGATCAGACCATGATAAAGTACTATTTTCGTATCACAAACAGTACTGTATTTGCAAATCTGGTATGTCATAAATGTATTGTTACTCAGCTGATAGGTGTACCCTTCTTGCTGTCTTGTTTTGTACCATAGAAGAGATGGATGTTGACAATAAATCTATTTTAGTTACACTTACATTTTATTGTGTATGTTTTTTTTTGTAAGATAGTCTACTACACCATAACAATATTTACACAAAACATTTACTACACGCTGTAACACAAAGACAGTACACTGCAAAAAATATATATAATATAATAATTATTATTTAATAATTAATATAATATTAAATATTTTCATATTTCAATCAGTGCAGCACAGCAGAACAGATTGAGAGGCTAGTGGTGATGGGAAGGATTCTGCCATTGGGTGATGAATGGGCCTGTCTGATGTGGGAGATGAGGTCAAAGGACATGTCGTGACGCAGTTTGACAAGGGTGATAAGTAGCTGATCTATGGGTGAGATTATGGTGGTCCTTGTCTTCTCTGTGTGCAAGAAAGAAAACAAGTGCTGAAGCACTGGCCAGGTAACACCTGTCATCATCTTGCATTTTGTGTCGTTGCTGTCCACAGATGAAGCGGTCAAGGAGCTTGACTCGACCTTGGTTCTCTGTTGGTCACCATCCTCCTTGGCTGCATCCCTCTCCTCTCTGAGAGACTGCATCTCGTCAAACAGACACTGCTCGGTGATGGGAGGTGTGGCTGCTTCCTCAACTTGGGCTGCTTCCTCAACTTGGATGTCTTGGCTGCAACGTTTACTGTAGGCCTCTTGTGGGGAGTCACTTTAAATGAAATAAAAACCATACTAATAAGAAACTGCAATTTAGGAACCCATTGATTTTGGCACATAATTGAAAACTAGATGATATCACTTAGTAGTAGTATAGTATATACTAGTAGTAACATATAAAAATGAAAAAGGCATGTAGGCTACACTGAGAATGGACTATATGGCGAAGTAGCTAGCGGAGAGTTGTAGTATTATTATGTACAGTGATACAGGTATAAAGACACTATAAGATAAGATAAGACCAGCGAAAGACTTTCGTCTTGTTTACATCAGGGTCCCCCATTTTCAATTCATAGTGATATATATTTTTGGTCATACACTCACAATATTTAGCAGCTGGGAAATACATTATTTGATGTATTCAGGGACATTTCACGTTGATCCTAGTTACACACAGTCCTCATATCCCTCCTAGTTACACACCGTCCTCATATCACTCCTAGTTACACAGTCCTCATATCCCTCCTAGTTACACACAGTCCTCATATCCCTCCTAGTTACACACAGTCCTCATATCACTCCTAGTTACACAGTTATCAAGTGTATACAGTATGAAACATTAGTATTAGCTATCACGTTAGCTACCGGTGTGCGGCTAGCTAACGTTAGCTCTTGGTGAGTTATAGTTATTTTGCACTTACCTATAAACGCCCCTCCACGAAATCCACTTGAGAACAGCTTTGTAACAAAGTCCAATAGGCCCTCGTTCATTAGATCCAAAGCATCAATTGCTTTTCCTCGACTCTAACGCTAGTTTAGCAGCTAATGGCTAATGGCTAAACAGCTGATTTTGTAAACATGAGGCAGAGTAGGGGCGGGTCTTCGGTGCGCTGGATGGATATAATTCCAACTTGACTTTGCGCCTCCTGGCGGCACAAAACAGAAGCCGCACCCACCCTAATAAAATCATTTGACGAGGGCGTTAACGGGCGGTAGAGGCCGTTGGAATGACGGTAGAAGGGACCAACATTTTCAATGCTGGAACTGTACGCTTTGTGCCTACACTACGTTCTTTCACTGTGCATAAACATATAACTAAAATGATCAGTATATGTTGATTGCACATGTTAAATAAACTGGAAAGTATAATCAATACTTACATACTATATACATACTGCCAAGCAGGAAGGCTTGCATCAGTATTATGTGTATGACCTTGTAAGCCTGCTAGCCTGCTCCGGTCGGCGCCCCAAGACCCTATAAACTGCTGTGTGCTGATTGGTCGCTATGACCTTATCTCGGAAGAAGAGTTATTGCTGACTCACTTTGCAAGCAGTTCGACCTCCGGTCGCGCCCAAGAATCCTAGGGTGCAGCTCACTGATTGGTGCAACAGAGGCTTAACCCTTTGCTATCACACTGCCGAGGGTCGCTGCACATGCTGTACGTGTGTTTAAAACACAACGGGTGGGGCGGCTAGGTGGTGCAGTGGGCAAGGCACTCACCACCAATGCTGGAGACGCTGGGTTCGAGCCCAGCTCTCCACATTGTTTTCAATTTGGCTGGTCGTCCGTACTAATACAATTGGCAGTATTAGGGGGAGGGAAAACTGAGGGGTGGGGATCGGACGTTGTGGACAGCGACTCCTACAGGTCGGTTGGTGCGCCTGTGCAGTAGAATCAAGAAGCGATGGGGGCGGCGCCCCTCCAAAAGCGCAGACCCCTGACGCTGAAAGATCGTGCCTCGCAGGTGAAAAGATGCGACGGCTGCTATCTCGAGTATCAGAGGGGATTCGTGCTATGTATGGCTTCGTCCACATTGCAGCCGGCTTGTGGGAGGCAAGAAACAGCGTTCGAGACAGGGGAGGGTTGAATTGGACGATACGAAATTGGGATGGGAGAAAAATAGAACAATGGGAGAAAAAGTGGATAAAAAAAACACAACGGGTGATGATTAAGCTTAAATATGATTAAGTATGTTTATTGTATATGCCTGTATTGTACCTGTATATATATATCTGTATATATCTGTATATCTATAAGCTTACAGGCTATTCCTCCTAGACCAGTCTCCCTCACCAGCCTGCTGAAGGCCAGACCAGTGCAAATGCACATGACATTGATGTATGATGAGAGGGATCCTAGGGGATTTCCAAAGTACTGTAATCCGTTTCAGTAAAACTGTTACTTTTACTTTTCAAGTTACTAACCATTGGAGTAGCGATAAGCCAATGGCAAGCCACATTTGAAAGAAGGAGTGTTTATCTTTGCTTGCAATATGACGCTACGGAACTGTGTATAAGAAGTAATGTTCGCGCATGAAAAGCTTTCGGTTTTTCTTTCGTGACTTTTTTTATCTTCATTTCAATGTTGTGCGGTGTACGGGACTTGAAAATGAATGTTTTAAAGGCAGGCTTTTCCCTATTATGGCCCGCTCCCAACATAGGTATCCTGTCTGTTTAGATTTGAAGAGCTGTGCTAGGCTCTTAGCTCATCTTTTGTGATGATTTTTAAACCATAGAGGTTTTATTGTTCTTCAGGCAAAAGATGTTGACTTCGACTTTGATGAGTTTTTGTATCCGTGTTTTATTATTTTCCTGGATTGGATCTTTCCAAGACAGTATTATTGTAACTACTTTTTCTAATTAATCCAAACTTTGTTATATACTTTTATTCAACTCTTCGACCTCGTTCTTTTACGAGCTCCATCATGATCTTTCAAAATGCTGACCACGCCTTGCTTTCATCTGAGGTAAGCGGGATGGAATTGATTGGAATCAATATGTGTCACCTCGCAGCGCTAGTGACCACAACTCGGCCCGCCCCCTTCTCGTGTAGACGTTCTAGAGTTTTTTTTATTTTTTTTATGTGTTTTTTTCTTTTCTTCATATTATTATAAATTGAATGTATAAGTACTTGTTTACTATTAAAACGAACAGTTAGAATATCTAAAATAGTGTCAATCCTGTGTTTAAATTTAGGTTGTTCACGGACTTTATTTCAATGAAACGGGGGCGTAATTACTGTATTTGCATGTGAATCAAGCCCGCAGAGATTTACATTGGGGGAGTGTTAGAGCGACGCACTGGCTGTCTGTTTACACTTTCAATGGGATTACCATCAGGTTGCAGCAGCTGCACTCTGGATCAGAAAGAGATGAATGCATTGGATCTAATGAACGAGTACAGGAACTTTGTTAAACCAGTTGATTCAGTCTCTGCTCACCGGTGAAAACACAGCGCTATTCAACGGAATTAACTATGAGATCGGTCGAGATGCGTCTGCATGGGTAAGTTTAAGAATGTTTTGTTTACAGTAGCAGCCAACTCTTTACAATTCCGCATCTTTGATAAAACTACACCAAGTTTTTCTGCCGACCACAAGTCCAACCATGTCACGTTTATTGTGTTATTACGACGAGCCCATTAACGTTACATTAACGTTAGCTACATTAACGTTAGCGTTAGCTAGCTAGCTAGCCACACAGCCATGTAAGTTAAAGTTGCTAACGTTATATTGATAGCTATTGTTTCAGATAGCAAGGTGGAGAGCTGTAAACAAGACTAAAGTGTATGGATGCAGGGTCCATGTGTGTGTGTGTGTGTGTGTAATAACAACAAGTTTATAATCTCAGCACTGTGTGTGTGTGTAGTTTAAGATGCTGCATCACCGCTTAGCCACTGAGTGCAGCTAGTTTAAGATGCTGCATCACCGCTTAGCCACTGAGTCCAGCTAGTTTAAGATGCTGCATCACCTCTTAACCACTGAGTCCAGCTAGTTTAAGATGCTGCATCACCTCTTAACCACTGAGTCCAGCTAGTTTAAGATGCTGCATCACCTCTTAACCACTGAGTCCAGATAGTTTAAGATGCTGCATCATCACCTCTTAACCACTGAGTCCAGCTAGTTTAAGATGCTGCATCATCACCTCTTAACCACTGAGTCCAGATAGTTTAAGATGCTGCATCATCACCTCTTAACAACCGAGTCCAGCTAGTTTAAGATGCTGCATCATCACCTCTTAACCACTGAGTCCAGATAGTTTAAGATGCTCATCACCTCATGACATGAGGACCGTGCGTATGTGTAACTAGGAGGGACATGAGGACCGTGTGTATGTGTAACTAGAAGGGATATGAGGCCTGTGTGTATGTGTAACTGTGACACTGACATCCATCACTTCAATCATACATTATTTTATTATTTATGCATCAGAGAATGGCCCATGCCACTGAGTGAGGACTTTGTTGCTTTTTCTCGTTGTGACATAGATTTAACAATAATTCTGCTTGCAGCTTGATGTGTGTATGTGTAACTACCCCCCACCCCACCTCATACAATGTACAGTTTCTTCATCAAATACTCTCTTCTTCTTTTTTAACTCTTAGCATATCAGGTAAGTGTGTGTGTAAGCAGCTTGCAGAGCTACATAACATTATGTTGTGGTGGCTAGGAGGGATATGAGAACTGTGTGTGTGTGTGTGTGTGTGTGTGTAACTAGGAGGGATATGAGCACTGTGTGTGTGTGTGTGTGTGTGTGTGTGTGTGTGTGTGTGTGTGTAACTAGGAGGGATATGAGCACTGTGTGTGTGTAACTAGGAGGGATATGAGGACTGTGTGTATGTGTAACTGTGACACTGACATCCATCACTTCAATCATACATTATTTTATTATTTATGCATCAGAGAATGGCCCATGCCACTGAGTGAGGACTTTGTTGCTTTTTCTCGTTGTGACATAGATTTAACAATAATTCTGGTGTCAAAGCAGCATGGGGGGGGGGGGTACATAGCTTCACAGTCCTATACAGTCCAGATAGGGGGTCCTGGAGAGACAGGGGTCCTGAGGAGAGAGAACTCTGATGGCAGCACTTAATTATGTTAATGTTATTCAGGTGAGGGGCGTTGCTGGAGGGGGTTTTGTTGACGCCCAGTTGAAACTGTCTGAAGTGTGAAAAGTGGCCTTCCTTTGAGACGCCTTTTCACCTCTTAGGTATTCTAGAACACAGCCAGTTTTAGAAGTTATAATTGAGCACATCGTGTTCAAAACATTCTCAGATTTCAACATATGACACATCATTTGAAAGCTTAGATTCTGTACTTTAGCAATCTGGAATAATCTGAAAAATTTAAATGTAGAGATCTGGCACAAAGCGCTGTGAGGTGACACATATGTCCTGGTAGCCTGATTACAGATTCAATCAATTGCTGGTTACTGCTTCTAGCTAAAGTTATACCAATGACTATTCAGTAATTCTTACGTCTGTACCCGGGTTGGAGTCAAAAGTAGGGCTTTGATGCGTATACCCTTGTATTGAGCGTGTTTTCGACCTGGTCTTATGGAAATGATTATTAATATTATACACTAATATTACACTATTATTAATAGTACTACCTATTAAATAGTATTGCTGTGAATATGACTATTCAATGAAAGGAGTTTCCCCAAGCAGACATTCTGTTTATTACAAACAATGAAGAGGTTAACAACTCTTTTAAATTTATATTTTATATGAAATGGATAAAACTAACCAGTGACTATGAAATAAGAATTAAATAAAATACAAACTTGGCCACTTCCATGAAGAATTAAGCAAATCTCCTGGAAGGGATGCCAAGCAAGCACCAGAGACTCTGTGTCAGTCGGTACATGAGATTTATCCAGCGGCCTTGAGATTCTTCACAACAGGACGCTGTGGTGAGGGGTACCAAGGCTAAGTGGTCCATGGACTTGTTGAACTAATCAGAGGTTCTGTGGCTTAATACATGGCGTGATTAGGATTGGGAATTGACTTGAGAACTTGGCGAGTTTAGCACCTCGCTGAGGGATATCGAGCGGCAACAGGGTTTTATCTCGAATCGGTGTTGAGATAGATAGAGACACCTGTAGCTCTTAACATATAGCTATGGGGACAATACTATGGTGACTTTCTTCCGGCCAAGATGCAAAAAAGAGATAATTTTTCCATGCATACTTTCGAGCGTTATCCTGTGGTGAATATAATTATAATTTCAGAGTGGTCTGGGGTAATTCCCGAAAGGCTGAGCAATAGCCTTACACGTGTATTATACTATACGCTTTGGCGTTTCTTGCCTGGACACGCTACTATTCCCAAATCAAATGTATATAATAGGTATTATGTTTCATCATGAATGCATGAAAGGGGGGGTCATTTATGATTCTTTGATTGCCAGTAACGGCATTCGTATTGAACACTAAAAACACTGATCAGCTGGATCGGTATAAAAACATTGCACGATCAAGCTAGAATTGACGTCAGATGTTCCTTACCTGTGATCGGGAGTATTCCAAAAATAATATTCCAATTGTTTGATCGCCATCTGGTCCATCTGATCTCCATCTGGTCCACGACATAACCCACCACAACATATGGTTTGGGGGCATTTGACATGCTTCAATGCAATCGGAACAACCGCTCGACTCGCCCGACCCAGACAACTGCGCCCGGAGACATTTGAGTGTAACACACGGTCTGGAACAGGGTTTACTGCACTCTCTATACTGCCACCTGGGAGGATCTGGCCAGTACTGCACCCTCGGGGTCGCAGTATGCCTTCTAACGGCAACATACGGGTCCCTGACATTGAATAGAATATTAAAATCAATCAAATAACGAGTATACTCGTTGTTGGCGTTCAAAGGATGGCGCCCAATAATGAGTATAATCGTTGTTGGCGGGGAATGAGTTAAGAGATGATTCTGTTAGAGGAAACATTTATCACAGCGGAACGTTAAATCAAAAACACTAGACTGAACTTATAAGTTTCAACTATAATAACTCACACACACAGTGAGAGGGGGACAGACAATAAATACATTTTGATGTTACCTTCATATTTGGACCAATATCTCCCTGCAATTTACCCTCCCCTCTCCACACACACACAAAAGGCCCCTCAATCATAATAGCTCTCTTCATAAGCGCATCTCTCTATTCTCCGTTATGCGCGAGGCTGTCTGACGGCCGAATCTGCAGAGTGCACTGGAGTAGATGATATAGAAATAGATGCATTTGTTAGAGAAAACACATTTAATTAATCTATGCCTTATTCTATGTGCACTGTTAGCCAGCCTTTATGCAACGGAGAGATACACTTACAATTTTGACGGAGAGAAGATAATCTCCTGATTCAGATACAATTGATCACAAATGGTTCCAAAGATATTGAATGTTTCTCGGCATATTTTCATACCGCCAATAAAGTACTGGGTCCATGTCCGCTGTCATTTCTGCCCGTCTCCGTCATCAAAACTGCGGACCGAAACTACTTAGGCACTCCCCTCAACAATTGTAGTAATTGTAGAGTGGGGGACAATACTGCCGGACTATCTAACAATAATTAACATATTTACAAGTTGTATTAAGTTTTGAAAATAAGGAGACAGATGGCACTCAAAATGACCAATATCTCCATTTCAACCAATTTCTGAATTGCGCAACATTTTGGGATTATCTGACGAATCGTGAGCTCCTTAACTAATTCAGGGCCAACCACGAGATTAGTCGGGTTAACTCGCCCATGCGTTGCGTGCCAAGACCCGAGAAAACTCGGGTTTTAATCGTTATTTCTTTTATTAGCGATATCCATTCATTTTTCATCCATCCAGCCTGACGTTATCATTGGGAATGGGTCAAAGCTCGAAAAGGGCAAATACCACCGCCTATCGTCTCCCGGATGGTATTGCACATCTTTGGATTGGATTGGATTTAATTTAAGATATAGTTTAAGGGGTTCCGGTTCCAGGTCGGAAGGATGTGAACGTCTTTGAGCCACGCTGCCACTCCCGTACTTTTATTTTACTTTAAAAAGCCTATTTTTTTTATTCCAAGATAATTGAACCACTAATACATTTACATTTACATTTAGCTGACGCTTTTATCCAAAGCGACTTACAAGTTCTGTGCGACAAGACAGCAAGAAGGGTATAACTCTATCAGCTGAGTAACAATGTTCATCAAAGTGTTGCGTGTTACAGTGTAGGTTAGTTTATTAGGACAAGTGCATGGCAGTAAGGTTAGTCGGGGTTAGATTTTTTTTTTTATCATTTCAGATAATGGTTGAAGAAGTGAGTCTTTAGTCGACGGCGAAAGATTGGACGGGATTCGGCTGTCCTAACTGGGATGGGTAGTTCATTCCACCATTGTGGGGCAAGGACTGAGAATAGGCGGCTTCTCTTTGATGACCCTCCGGGAGCTTGGATAGGAGTAGATCTGAGGCGGCCAGAAGATGCAGAGCGTAGGGGTCTTGAGGGTGTGTAGTTAGAGACCATTGACCGGAGGTAGGCGGGAGCGGTTCCCTTTGCCGCACGGTATGCTAGGTCGAGGGCCTTGAAGCGGATACGTGCAGCAATGGGGAGCCAGTGCAGGTCCCTAAGAAGTGGGGTGACATGGGCCGACTTCGGTAGGTTTGAGATCAGGCGGGCCGCTGCGTTTTGAATGAGTTGAAGAGGCTTGGTGGCAGTGGCCGGGAGGCCAGCTAGCAGTGCGTTGCAGTAGTCGAGGCGGGAGATGACTGTTGATTGGACGAGGAGTTGGGTGGCTT
Organism: Notolepis coatsorum; assembly: GCF_963971535.1. Taxonomy (NCBI): domain Eukaryota; kingdom Metazoa; phylum Chordata; class Actinopteri; order Aulopiformes; family Paralepididae; genus Notolepis; species Notolepis coatsorum. Next base: position 187,009,502 of record NC_140165.1, read on the forward strand.
CTTTTGTCAGGAATGGGCGTATCCTTCTGACGTTGCTCAGGAGGAATCTGCAGGTTCTGGTTGTCGCTGCGATGTGAGCAGAGAAGTTCAACTGGTCGTCGAGGACAACACCAAGGTTCTTGGCGGTCGGGGACGCGGTCACAGCTGCATTCTCGACTGTGATGGAGAGGTCGGTCAGGGGGGAGGATTTGGCCGGCAGGTGGAGCAATTCTGTTTTGCTTAGGTTCAGTTTGAGGTGGTTGGTCGTCATCCAGGCGGAGATGTCGGACAGACAGGCCGAGATCCGCTCAGAGACGTGGATATCTGAGGGAGGGAAGGAGAGGAAGAGTTGAGTATCATCGGCATAACAATGATATGAGAAGCCATGAGACGTGATAATGTTACCCAGTGATTTAGTGTAGAGGGAGAAGAGAAGGGGTCCTAGGACCGAGCCCTGGGGGACACCCGTTCGGAGGGGGCGGGTGGCCGACAGAGTCCCTCTCCATGACACTTGGTAGGAGCGGTCATTGAGGTATGATGTCAGCCATGTCAGCGCAGATCCAGCCACTCCCATTCCTGCGAGGGCCGCGAGGAGGATCTGATGGTTGACTGTGTCGAAGGCTGCAGATAGATCTAGGAGAATCAGGACAGAGGAGAGGCCTTTCGCTTTTGCTAAGTGAAGTGCCTCTGTGACCGCAATGAGGGCCGTTTCTGTGGAGTGGCCAGTCCGGAAGCCAGACTGATTGGGGTCTAGGAGGTCATTCTGTAAGAGATAAGCAGTAAGTTGGTTGGATACAGCACGTTCAAGTGTTTTAGAAAGGAAGGAGAGAAGAGAGACAGGACGATAGTTGGCTATGACGGTGGGGTTCAGGGTTGGTTTTTTTATGAGGGGCGTGACTCTGGCTTATAACTCTTACACGCTATATACATCATCCGTATCTCTGCCTGTATTATTCGACCCAAAAGAAAAAAGAATAACGAACATGTTGACTGCGCGAGTCTTGAGGAGCTCCCGTGGATGGGGCTACCATGGCTAAGCTAATGGAGGAACTCAAACAGGCCCTCACCACGGAGTTCAGATCGTTTACTGCCTCGCTCGAGTCTAGACTCGACGGCTTCCAACAGGAGATCGCAGACCATACCCAACGCCTGACCTCCGTGGAGGGCGGCCTGGATATGTGGTCGGATAGGATGGTGGAGCTGGAGGCCAGATGCACAGCTCAGGATGTGGTCATTGACAAGCTAAAAAACAAGCTAATTGATGTTGAATCACGCAGTCGGCGTTCTAACATACGTATCCTGGGCCTGGACAAATCCCTACACAGCAACCGTCCTAGTGACTTTTTCGCAGAGGTCCTGGTGGAAATCATGGGGAAAGATATCCTCGCTACACCACCGGAGCTCGACCGATGCCACAGGATGCTAACACCCAAACCAGCGCCAGGCTCCAGGCCCAGGGCCGTAATCGCCCGCTTACATCACTACAAGATTAAAGAGACTATCATCCTGGAAGCTCGCAAAAGGAGAGGGAATCTGACATACAGAGGGAAACCAGTCTCGATCTTCGAAGACTATCCCCCTGAGGTGGTCGAGCAACGATCACAATATCGAGATGTCATGGGGCCCCTGCACAAGCGTGGATTTAAATCGTCGCTCCAGTTCCCTGCGAAGCTGATCATCCGAACCAAGGACGGCAGGCTGTATCTACCATCGCCAAAGGACGCCGTGGACTTCCTGAGGACCCGGCCCAGAGAGACCCCGACACTGGCTTCACCAGAGACGCGGACCCGACACCCGCTTCACCAGGGCGAGGCGCGGACCCGACGCTGGCTCCACCGGGACGAGACACGGACCCGATGCCGGCTTCACCGGAGCTGAACGCGGACCCGATACCGGCCTCATCAGATCCTGACGTGGTAGTAGCGATGGGCCATTAGCATCCTGCTACGGCTATCACACAGAGAGGGGTTGCATTTAATATTTGATTACATATGTGATTATGGATGAATACATTGACGTTAGGCTTCGCCTGGAAAGTTATCTTTTTCTTTTCTCTCGCTATCTGACATAAGGGGAGGAGGGGGACAATTCTGTTGTATATGACTGTACTGTTGCACGACTATAGCCGCGGGCTAGGATGCTAACTGCTAACGTTCCGTTTCGGAAGGAGCGGGACCTATTCTATTTTGTTTCGGATATTTCTGCCACGCTTATAACTCTTACACGCTATACCAGCTCCCGGCCATGTTTTTGTTCATTGCCACCGGGATGCGTTTACTGTTGATTACACGTCGAACGAACTGGGATCTCGTGGCTGCGCCAACCGGGCCGCGGCTATTCGATTCCCAACCAGTTCATGCAACCCACATGGCTCCCATCAATGTTTGCTGCTGACAATGTGCTCGCTGGAGCAGCAGACGGCCCCCTGCACAGTGCCCTCCTCTGGCGGGGAGGCCTAACTGTGTAGGGTCAAACCAGCGTCAGGGGAGATAACAGACTCACGGACAGGGTATCGCCCCCTCCCGGCCTGGTGGATGTACTGCACTCCTGTTTTGTCGCAACATGCCTGGCGGATGCACCCCCCCCCCCCCCCCTTTTACCAATAGTTCTAGGTTCCAGCTGTTGACCTTACTAATGGCTTATGGTTCAATTAGATTTTTTTCTTGTTTACTTTACACTTTGAGGCAAGTTTCAAGTTTCTTTAATAGTTGTCATACAGAAGTACAGAATACTTTTATACAAAATGCTTCTTACTGTTACGCTCCAGAGACTGTGCTAGACAAGATAAGTATGAAATAAAATAGTATATCATGTAAAATAGAAGTAAAAATAGAGGTCACAGTGTTCAGTATAGACATATGTACAATGTTCGATGCAGAATAGAAGTAACTGAGTTACCATACAATATACAATATACTATGCAATGTACTAATATACAATACTATATAGTGCAAAGCAGAAATGGGATGAGGTACAATTTAGGTACAATTTACAGTAAGGTGTACGAGTTGTAGTGCAAATCCTTTACCAATAAATATAAAGTGTGTTTAGGTGATCTAAAGTGTGGAGAGTGGGTGCTGCAGTGTGTTGTTTGTTTAAAGTGAGTGTGTGCGTGTGGGTGTGTGTGCTGTGTGCATTTGATGGTTGTTGCATAGTGTTTATTGTTCGTTGAGCAGCCTGATGGCCTGGGGATAGAAGCTTCTTCTGAGTCTTTCTGTGCTCGCCTTGAGACTCTGGTATCGCTTGCCTGACCGCAGCAGTTCAAAGAGGCAGTTGTTCGGGTGGCTGGAGTCCTTGATGATTCTCTTAGCCTTACCCCTGCACCGCTTGCTGTAAATGTTCTGGAGGGTGGGAAGCCCCCCTCCAATTGTGCGTTCGGCTGAACGTGTCACTCTTTGTAGTCTGTTACGGTCTTGTGCAGTGCTATTCCCAAACCAGGAGGTGATGTTGCCAGTCAGGATGCTCTCTATTGTACATGAGTAGAAGTTCTTAAGGATCTTCTGACTGACTTGGAACTTCCTTAGGCACCTGAGGAAGTAGAGGCGTTGTCGTGCCTTCTTCACAACACTGTCAATGTGTGTGGTCCATGTCAAGTCCTCGGATATGTGGGCTCCGAGGTACTTGAAACTGTTCACTCTCTCAACCGGTGCCCCGTTGATGCTGAGGGGGCTGTAGTCCTTGACCCCCGACCTCCTGAAGTCCACAATCATCTCTTTTGTTTTGCTGACGTTCAGGGAGAGGCAGTTCTCCTGAAACCACTGTGACAGATTCTCTACCTCTTCCAGGTAGGCCCTCTCGTTGTTGGCAGAGATCAGGCCCACCACACAATTTGATGATTGTGTTGTTGTTCCGCTGTGCCACGCAGTCATGTGTGTACAGGGAGTAGAGGAGGGGGCTCAGAACACAGCCCTGGGGGGCCCCTATGTTGAGCGTGATGGATGAGGAGGTGCAGTTGCCTGCTCTTACCACCTGGGGTCTGCCCGTCAGGAAGTCCAAGACCCACTGGCAGAGGTCATAGTTCAAGCCCAGGTCCCTGAGCTTGGCTATGAGTTTGGAGGGGACTATGGTATTGAATGCTGAGCTGTAGTCGATGAACAGCATTCTCACATAGTTCCCCTGCCTCTTGTCCAGGTGTGATGCTGCTGTGTGCAGCACATGGGCTATGGCGTCCTCCGTGGACCTGTTAGGGCGGTATGCAAATTGCAGGGGGTCCAGGTTGATGGGGAGGGAGGAACAGATGTAGCCCTTCACTAGCTTCTCAAAGCACTTCATGGCTATGGAGGTGAGAGCTACAGGGCGGTAGTCGTTGAGGCAAGCGGGCGTAGATTTTTTGGGTACAGGGATGATGGTGGACTTCTTCAGACAGGTGGGGATGACAGCCTGTTCTAAGGACAGGTTAAAGATGTCAGTGAATACCGGGGCCAGTTGGTCGGCACAGACTTTTAGGACGCGACCGGGGATGCCGTCCGGTCCTGCTGCCTTCCTGATATTCACTTTCTTAAAGGTCCTCCTCACCTCATGTTCTGTTATTCTGAACACTGAATCTCCCTCAGCAGACCCCCCCCTCTCCATTGCCGTGGCTTGTAGGCTGGTGTTGTTATTCACAGCCTCAAACCTCGCATAGAAGGTATTGAGATCATTTGCTAAGGAGATGTCACTGTTCAGTTTGAGGGAGGTGCCTTTATAATCTGTCATTGTTCTGCCACATACCTCTAGAGTCAGCCTGTTCAGAAGTTCAACTTTATCCCTATAACGCCGTTTTGCCTCTATTACTGCTCTCCTGACGTTGTATCTTGCCGTCTTGTGTTCATCCATGTTGCCTGTCACAAGCCCGGTGTTGTAGGCTGAGGTGCGCACTTTCAGAGCCTCACGGACGGATTTATCTACCCAGGGCTTTTGATTTGGGTAGATTCTAATTGTGGTAGAGGGGATTGTTTCTTCTATCAGAGTACAGACAAAGTCAAGCACCGTTTCAGTGTATTCGTTAATATTGGCTGTGTTATCACGGAATACATTCCAGTCTGTGCATTCCAGCGCAGCCTGAAGCGTCTCCTCTGACGTCACAGTCCAACGCTTAACCTCTCGCGATACTACCGGCGTTCGCTTAAGACTCTGTTTATATTTTAGCAAAAGAAAGATGGCGGCGTGATCGGACTTACCGAATGGACTAAGAGCCTGTGATTTGTACCCATTCTTAAATTGTGAGTATACATGGTCTAACATGTTCTCGCCTCTGGTGGGACAGGTCACATGCTGATAGAAATTCGGCAACACCTTTTTAAGACGCGCACTGTTGAAATCGCCCAGAACCAAAATGGCTGCGTCAACGTTAGCTATCTGTAGTTTGTTTACCTCGTCGTGTAGCTTTGAAAGTGCGGCCCCAGTGTTCGCTTGTGGTGGGATGTACACTCCGATCATGATGATGGACGTTAACTCCCTCGGGAGAAAGAAGGGTCGACATTTGATGGTGATAAACTCCAGGTCTGGGGAGCATTGGTTAGACAATTCCTTTGCGTTGCCTATATCGCACCACTCCTTGTTTACCATGAAAGCTATGCCGCCTCCTCTCGTCTTTAGTGATTCTTCTGCCATTCGGTCCTTGCGGAGAACGAAGAAGTGATCTGCCGGTTCTATTGCATGGTTTGAGACGTCTGGAGACAGCCAAGTCTCGGTGAAACAGAGGACGTTGCAGTCCCGAATGTCCCTCTGGAATTGGATCCGTGCTCTGATGTCGTCCAGTTTGTTTCCTATCGATTGCACATTGGCCAACAATATGATGGGCAATGTGGTTCTGTGTCGCTTGGATCTCAATCTGTTTCGGACGCCGGCTCTTCTACCTCGTCGTCGCACCTTTTCCTTGCTTCAGCCGCAAGAAAGGATCTCCGCTGGCCACTGTTGTTGTTCAGCAATCCGATCCAGAGAGCAATCCAGTCGGTAAGTTTTCATTAATCCAATGTCAATGAGTGACTGACGGTCATACACATATAATGCACCATGCAAATAAAACTCTTAAAACTATAAAAATTAACAAAAGTAAGCACAGTCTCGACGGAGCTAACAGAAAGGCGGCCGGTCGGAGCAGCGCCATTCTCAAGGGCACTTTTGTATACAGGGAAATGTGGCAGTTGGCCACTGAGATGGTTCTACGAATGGTAGGTTTGAAATCTCTGGAAATGTTGGTGAGTCCCTGTGATGTTGGGGAAAGATCCACCGGTCCCACACTTTTATATGTTTTTTATGTCATTAATATTTGTTTTATGTATGGCTCAAAGTACGTGTGCATAGTGTTTAAGATAAGTGAATTCTGCATGCCCACAGGCTTGCCCAGGTCTGCTCCGCCCACACACCCCTCAATATTCTATGGCTACGGCTAACTCTGAGAGCTTCAAGCTCTGCTCCTGGAATGTTCGAGGTCTTCAGAAGTTGGCTAAGAGGAAGGCGATTCTGACCTTTTTAAAGAGGGAGAATGTGTCTATTGCTTTTTTACAAGAAACCCATATGGGGCCCAACGACACTGCTAAATTCCAAAAGAGCTGGGTGGGACAGGTCTTTGCCACAAACTATTCTACATTCAGTAGGGGAGTGGCCATATTGATCAATAAAAATCTCCCCTTTAGACTTATAACTTCCTCTTTGGATAGCCAAGGTCGCTATGTGATTATCAAAGGGGTTCTTAAGGGTAAAGAAATGACATTTATGAATGTATACTGTCCCCCAGGTTACTCCCCTGACTTTCTATCCAAGATATTTACTGAATTTAATGGCCTGGCCTCTGAGAATGCTTTTGTGGGCGGAGACTTTAACTGTCACCTCATACCATCTCTTGACAAACTCCCACCCAGTCTGGCTCCCCCCTCTAGGCAAGCAACGATGCTCACCTCCCTATGCGAAGTCACTGGTAACTCAGATGTCTGGAGGACCCTTTGCCCATCCGAACTGAAGTTCACCTTTTTTAGCGGCCCACACAAGAGCAACAGTAGAATAGACTATTTCTTCATCCCTTCCTCCAAGCTCTTTCTAGTATCGTCCTGTACAATCGGAAGTATCGTTTTATCGGATCACACCCCTATATATCTGGTCTACTCCCCGCGGTGGTTCTGTCTCTCGACGCGGAGAAGGCATTTGACCGTGTAGAATGGCCGTATTTATTTCTAACCCTCGCTGAATTTGGCTTAGGAGACACTTTTATTGACTGGGTCAAAGTTCTTTACAACTCGCGGATGTCGGCGGTCCTGACTAACGGACTTAGGTCTAACAACTTTCCCCTACAACGGGGGAACCCCCAGGGGGATCCTCTTAGCCCTTTACTATTTGACATGGCCATAGAACCACTCGCACAGGCCGTAAGGCAGTTAGCCGAGATCTCAGGTATTAGAGTGGGCGAGAGGGAGCACAAAATCACTCTTTACGCGGACAACGTGCTGATCTTTATATCTAAACCTGACTCTTCAATTCCATGTCTAACCCCATGTACCCCTGATTTCCACATTTGGAACCTTCTCGGGGTACAAAATTAACTTTTCCAAATCCGAAGCAATGCCACTTGGGACACTCAAATCCATTCCGATACTGCCTGAGCCCTTCCCATTTCGCTGGTCGCCCTCCGGCTTTGTTTACCTAGGAGTATTTGTGACACCCACCTATGATACATTGTTTAAGGCCAACTTTCCCCCCCTTTTAGACACCATAAGGGCAGACTTAGTTAGATGGGCCCATTTACCGATCTCCTGGCTGGGTAGGATAGCCCTCGTCAAGATGAACGTACTCCCCAGACTGTTGTACCCTCTCCAAATGATCCCAGTGCTGCTGACAAACAAGGTTATCAAGGTGCTAGAAGGCTGGCTAAGCTCATTCATTTGGAATGGGAAGAAACCGCGTCTGAAAATGGCCAAATTACAGATGGATAGCAAAGATGGGGGTCTAGACCTACCTAATATTAGACATTACCAGCTAGCAGCACACCTTAGGGTACTGGTTGGCTGGTTCAGATCAGACCCACTGTCAATCTGGCTGGACATTGAATCCTCGCAATCTAAGTCCCCCCTATGGAACCTACTATTTATCAAAGACTTTAAGTCTGTTAGGAAAATGTGCTCCAACCCCATCACACTATGTTCCGTCAAGGCCAAGCTGACCTCTCCTCTTACCCCGATCGTAGGCAATCCTGACTTTAAGCCAGACCAAATTGGCGGCGGCTCCAAGACCTGGCATAAGCAGGGCATAACTGATCTTGGCCACCTGTTTGATGGCCAGACCCTAATGTCCTTTACACAGCTGCAGCAGCGGTATGGCCTATTGAAAGCAGAATTTTTTAGATACCTACAAATTAGGCAGTTTATCACCAAGGACACCTCACTTTTAACTGACATCTCCACCTCGCAGGTGGAGAAAGCCCTCTCCTTGCAGATCCCCAAAAAACAAATATCTATCTTCTATAGTACTCTGAACCTTAATTCATCTTTATCTTCCTTTGTTACTAAACAGTCCTGGGAAAAAGACTTGGACATAGAAATCGCAGATGCAGACTGGCAGGATGCATGGACCTACGGAAAAAAAAATCTCTGTTTGCAACCGCACCAAGGCTATTCAAATGAGAATCTTGCACCGCATTCATATTACCCCCGCCCTTAAGAGTAAAATGGATCCCAATACGTCCCCACTTTGCTTTAAATGCACGTCCACTGCTTTTGGACCTGTGTAAAGCTTCAGAGCTATTGGTCCGACATCGTAGAGGAACTATCTGACATATTTCACACCCCCATCGAGCTGGATCCCTTCTGCCTTTTGCTGGGCCTCCCAGATATTCATATTGCCAATTTCAAACATAAGAGACTGTTCAATTTGTTGACATTTGCTGCTAGAAAGAACATCCTATTGTTTTGGATCAAGGATGAGGTCCCGTCAAAGAGGTCATGGCACAATATCATAATGGAATGCATTCCCTGTGAGTATATTACGTGCATGCTGCATTCCAAGTTGGACACTTTTTATAAGATCTGGGACCCTTATCTCTCACATATTGGATCTGCGCTATCCACCACTGTACTCGCCGGATTTCTCCATTATCAGTAACCTCCCAACGGACCACTGCTGCCTTGTTTTGTCTGACTGTACTTCATTTTCTTATTTAATTTTTATTGTTTTACTTTCTTGTTTGCCTGTCTGTGCTGTTATTGCTGTTGTTAGTGTCATTATTATTATTATTATTATTATTATTATTATTATTATTATTATAATTATTATTATTATTATTATTATTATTATTATTATTATTATTATTATTATTATTATTATTATTATTATTATTATTATTATTATTATTCTTAATGGTATTGTATTGTGATGTCTTGTTCTATGTTGAAAATTGAAAATAAAAGAAAAAAAATATATATAGTTTAAGCGTTCGCAAATGTCCCCGTCCTCCCATTGACTAAAGCGCTGGAACGGAACGGCCTAATTTGGTCAATCGGCGTGGCTCTCAATGTGTTAATAAACCGGGCTAGACGATGCCGACTCACATTTTTCGCTCTCTCTCAACCTCTGTCTCTCTGTTCTGTTTCGTATTCGCTCTCGCTCGGCATCGCTCTCTGCACTATCTCGCATATGTGCACGCGCACTGAATAAAGACCACAAATGTACCTTTAATCCCAATATTCGTCTGACCACACCCCTATCAGCTTACCCATATAAGCAGGGGTGGGGCCACCCACTCGCCTCCTTCTCGCTTTCACCACAAGGAAGAAGTGCCTCGGTAGATCCCCACACTTGACACCATGCTGGAAGAAAGGATTAGGAGCAGCTTTGGGAAACAAGGATACGTTGACATCATATCTTTATTTTCTCTCTCACTATTTTCGAGAAAATACGGCGATATTGTCTTCGTACTGGAGTGTCTGGAAGATGATGATCATTCTAAAAATCCTCCACCGGTTTTCGTATTGGGAGTTCGTGCCGCTACATGCTTTTCCAACTGCAGTCCTTGCTGTGTGCTGGTTGCTGTAAAGGCACAGCTGGGCTGTAGGACGCGCCGCGGTTGTGAGACGCGGTGGGTTCCTGGTTCTGGTGAGTTATGTTTGCTGGCAGGCTTCACTTGTCTGTTAGTGCTATGGGGGCTACTTGACGATGTTTATGAAAACCGGCCCCAGGCTAGGGTCCTTTGTTCAGTCTCCTAGACGACAGAAGACCTTGGTCTGAAGCCATTTTAGTTTAACTAGTGGGCCGCGACCATTAACACTGGTGATCCCTGTGTGTTCTGGACGAGTGGGTATCTCTCTGTCCCGTGTTAAGCCCCTTCTTTCATATCCAAATGAGAGTATTCCTTCACGAGGAGATATGTGCATGGATGTGCGATAGCGGCAGATCCATGTTCAAGTCAGCTACACAGGCCAGTTTTGTATTGTGCTGATTCCGTCGGGTGTTGGTAAAATCACCGTTGTAAAGCAGTGTTGACATCTTGTTTCTCTTTTCTCTTAAAAAGTGAGGAGAGGTTCAGAACGGCGGCCTGTCTGGGTGAGTGTTATGTCATTGTATACAAGTTCAGGTGATAGCTGCTTAGCTTACGGTTAGCCAGTCAGCTGTTAGCTGCTGCGTTAGCCTGCTGGGATCGCTGCATGGCCTACTTAGGTTGGGCCTACTGTTAGCCAGTCAACTGTTAGTTGCGGCGCTAGCATGTCGTGATCACTAGGTAACGTTAGCTTGCTGCTATAGGCCAAGGCCTGGCGCGGGGTAGCTTCAGCTCCTCGCGCGCCGCCGCGAGCTCGCTTCTGGTCGCGTGCGCCGTTAGCTCGGCGTCTCGCGAGCAGGGGCAGTAGCGCCCGAACGGTTGGAGCGGCCGTTAGCTTAATGCTACTCTGTTGAACGTGCTTTGATTATAACATGTTTTTAAACACTCTGGACTACGACGTCGTCTTTGACAGGAGATGTTCGTCGACCCTGCCCTGAGCCAGGACGGCAAGGTTGCGTCAACAAAGAGGACTGTAGTGCGGGTTGGAGCGGCGACGCTGCCCAGTTCGAACAACACAGGAGCGGCTGTGTTCCTACGGTGTCTGTGACTGCACTTCGCTGATCTACGTTCCGGGTAGGACAAGGTTTGACCAGACCTTATAACACGTCTTCTGGTTTTACTTTTCTAAATGTTTTGTGAATAACAATGTTTTCCCAAAACGTGTGTTGCTGCAATGCATTTAGGATACGACGCGAGTTATGTGTGAACTGTCTTTGTCACTGGCAGTTAGCTTCTCCGTGCAAATCGGGTTGTTACAGAAAATGATCTGGTTGTTGTGTGAGAAACATCATGTGTGTTTATATGTACCGTGTACTCACAACTAAGGTAACTAACCTATGAAGCTATGCTTAGTGACAAGTGAGTAAAAGAATGTTCTTTTCTCAGCCTGTGATGACAATGAACAGTGTTCACATATTAACAGGTTTTCCTGTTTTAACTGGCCGTATTAAGGGTAAAATAAGAGGATTGTGTTTCCCCCCGGTTCCCTGGGGACTTTTTCATCCTCCTATCAGACATGTTGCACTACTTTGTGTCTTTTGTGTGGTAGGGATGCGATGTAACCCTTAGCTTGATTGCTGAGGTTGTGCTAAAACTGCTGGAGAAACTTTATTTTCCTGAAAGAAAAGATTGTTTGGTCGCTGTCGTGTGTGCTTAGCAAGGCCTGTGGCCGATACTAATCGAGAATTATGTATTCTCTCATTATGAAAAACGGCGTTCCTCTGTAGAGTGTTTTTGCCATTTTTTGTAGGTGATGATGGGTTGTGTGTGTCATGTGACCTACAACTGGGTTGGACTGGCCACAGAAGCACATGTGTATGTTGGACCGGGGCTCTTAGAGCCCTCTCTATTCTGTGTTTTTTCCTTAGTAAAAATCAGATAGCAGGTTAGCTCATGCGCTGTGTGGAGCTGTCAAACGCTTCATAGAGCTGACTATGACTGTGTCATATTCTCTTTTTGTCATTACATCGTATCATGGGTGTGGGGTCGTAAAGGGGTGAACTGGTAACCTTTCCTCTCCTCCTTGTTTCTGTCGGTCAGGGGTACACCCCCTGTCCTTCAAGGTTCCCGTCACGTGGCGGTTCGGCACGTTACGGGGGGGGGGGGTTTCCTGGTCCCACGGCCTGGTGTATTGGATATTGGGCGTGTGCACCGCAGGAATTCCCCCGCCATAGAGTACGTCAACGTGCGCGTCTCTGTTGGTAGGACTTCCGTGTGCTGTTCAGGTCCATGTGATGGATCTGTTTCAGGGGGGTGGTCAGGGCTCCTCCTCACCAAGCGCCTATTCGGGCCTTCTGTGAGTTCGGACTCCTTCTTCCATGTGAGGGAGCCTCCATCAGAGTACAGAGCCTTCCTCCTCAGATTGTCAAAGTGAGTGGACCCTCTAGAAGGTGTCCTATTCTATTGTATATGTATTCGATTCAATTCGATTATTGAGTGTGTATGGGTTCAGTGCCTCTTCCCCGGAGAGCCCTAAAACCAATTTTTTACATGGCTCAAGGTGCAATATATTCTTTTCAATCTGTACAGCTCGCGTGGGAAGTCTCTCTGGGGATCCCCGTCTCCTTCCTATGGGAGGGTGGTGGGATGTAAAAATGTGAACAATTTTTACCCCCGGCTGTGTAGACTGGGATACATACTGTTGATGCTTCCTTCTTTTCTATTCAAAAAGTGTTGGAGTTAGGAAGTGTCACACCCCTCTCGTCGTTCCCTGGGTGCCTTGGGGATTCAATGACAGGTCTAAATAGCCTGTTCATTGATGGGGGTGTGTCCCGACGCACGTATAGTGCTAGCTCGCTGTAAACAGGCGACTGACTGGCACGCCTTGGTTGCTTGTGGTTAAAACGGCGTTTTTATAAAGCAACTGAGATGGGGGTTTTTCCTCTTCCGACGACCAAATCCCACGACCTGGGTTGGTTTTCGACGGATTCTCGTTCATGTCTGGGGGATGATGACGGAATGGATCTGAACATATGTAGAGGGGTCTCACGCCCTTGGGGTGGGCCACCAGGCGCGGTTCGCCCGAACGTCTGGGTGGCGCCTTCTTTTCATGTTAAGATCGACACGCCCCTGAGGGACTTGGGCTTTTTTCAGGGGGAAAAATGCCAGGTCGGTCCGGGTGTCACAGGGTTAAGCGCTATGGAGACCCTGGTTGGGTACGTTTTTACTCAGCACTGTCGTAATGGCTTACGGCCATGCCATTCTGTACACGCTCGATCTCGTCGGATCTCGGCCGCTACACAGGTTGGTCCTGGTTAGTACTTGGTTGGGAGACCGCCTGGGAATACCAAGTACGGTGTGCTTAGGGGCTGGTTCTCCATTCTTTTTCGCTCCTCTCTCACGCATGGCGAAGAGGGGCCTGTGGGGGTGGTTTTTGACCTCCTCTGGTGACCCTGTGCTTCCCGTACCGCCAGGCCCGGTCCGAAGTAATGTTTCGTCGACCCGTAGGCCTGGGTTAACCCTTTTTTGGAAACTGAAACACTTGTACTGCGGTATAGCCGGTGTATACCCGCAGGTGTGTTTTGGAGTTTTTTCTTGAGGGGTTATAGGAACAACCACCACATTGGGTAACACCAAGGTGGTTGATTCCCTGGTGTGTTGGAGCAGTGTCAACTCCCGGGTTCACCGTTTGAGGGTGCCCCTGCACGTTCATGACGTCTGCCAATCGTGTCAGCCTTCTCTGCCTCGACCCCTCTGGGTGGGTTTTTTTGAATGGAGGCTTGGTCATGCAACACCGCCAGCTTACGCTCCTTCCGCCGGGGCGGCTGTGTTCAGCTGTCCCCTCTGGCGCCTGTCTCGTCCGCAGTCTCCGGGCTAGGGTTAATAGCCTGTTGCCTGGTTTTTCCCCGGTGCGCTGCCTGCTTCCGTTGGTTAACCTTTTTTGTGTGCTTACGGCCATGCTGACTGCCTGTTGCAGGGTCAGTGTGCCAGGCGGTGTACTATTGGGGGGACGGGGCCCGCTCGGCTGAGGGGCCTTTGTCCGAATACACTGGCGATGTGGGGGGCGGGGCACTACGTGCCCACCTGGTGGGGTCTTGATGCTGGCATCATGGACTTCTCCGGGCCCCCATTCCAGGGAGTCCAGTCCTTTTGGTGGGTCTGGGTCTTCCTTCGCGCTCTGCTGCTACGGCCTTGCCACAGGGTTGGGTTTGCCCTTGACCCCGTGATTCTGGGGGCAGTAACGAGGTTGTTCCTCCGTTCGTTCCCGGGTGGCATGCGGGTTGTGCGTGTGTGTAGTCGTGGGGTCAAGCCACGGTCTGCTCACCCTGTGCGTTGAGTTGCTTGAGTGCCTCTTCGCACGGTCGGGTCCGTCGCCCTCCCGTGAAGCCCCTAATAGGGGGGGTGCCCTCCATTAGGGTTGGTCGGGGGGGCTCGGCCCTCCCTGTTCTGATGGTTGTGGGGGGCTGTCAGCGGGGTGTATTTGTCGGCCGTTGGCTCTCGCTCGGCCTCCCTTGTGCAGAGAGCGATGCCGAGCGAGAGCGAATACGAAACAGAACGTTAGGTTATGACTATAACCAAGTTCTGTTAGTATAGCGACGCTCGGCATCCGACGCCGCTGCAGCCTTTGACCTCGCCTTGTGGCGAAAGCTTGGGAAGGAGGCGAGTGGGTGGCCCCACCCCTGCTTATATGGGTAAGCTGATAGGGGTGTGGTCAGATGAATATTGGGATTAAAGGTACATTTGTGGTCTTTATTCAGTGCGCGTGCACATATGTGAGATAGTGCAGAGAGCGATGCCGAGCGTCGCTATACTAACAGAACTTGGTTATAGTCATAACCTAACGTTAATCGCTGTCTCTTTCTCTATCAATCTCTGTCTCTCTCTCTCTCTCTGTCAATCTCTATGTCTCTCTCTCTGTCAATCTGTCTCTCCCCATCAATCTCTCTATGTTTCTCTCTGTCAATCTCTATGTCTCTCCCTGTCAATCTCAAAAGTTGGTACAGACAGGAACAAGAAGCTGGTGTAGATGGGAACAGGAAGCTGCTGTAGACAGAAACGGGAAGCTGGAATAGTAAACATAACAAAGTCTATAACAATATAAACATAATGAACATTATACATCTCGCTGTAGCACCAAAATAACAAAAATAAACTGTAGGGCACCAGAGGACAGCTCTATCATCTGGACACCAGATCACAGTCAGACAGCTGTCTTGTGTGATATCTGAGGTGTCAAACACCCATTATATTATATTGTCATGTAATGACCGCAGCTTGTCCACTGAGCTGGACAGTGTTTCCTTTCAGGGTGACTGTGTGCACATCTGCTCATATGCATGCATTGTGTGTGTGTGTGTGTGTGTGTGTGTGTGTGTGTGTGTGTGTGTGTGTGTGTGTGTGTGTGTGTGTGTGTGTGTGTCTGTGTGTGTGTGTCTGTGTGTTTTCATTTGCATACAGACACGTCAACTAGTAGCAGAAGCGCTTTGCGACAGATACAAATTGTATTAGATTCAAATGTATTGTCATCACACAGCACACTATAGTATATACCTATAGTGGAATAGACTATTAATCTGCTGCAGACACGCGCATAGGCTTATATTATTCTAATGACTTGTTTTATTAGGAGATCACAGATACTGCGCTGCCCTATAGTAGTACAGTACGTACAGTACACATCTTAACGTGACATCTCCACAGAGTCGGGCGTGGGACATGTGTGAATAATGCTACAATATGGCTGTTGTTGCCTATTGGGCTTTGCCATGTTGTGATTATTTGCAGCATATTTATTTGAT
Source organism: Notolepis coatsorum (assembly GCF_963971535.1). Classification (NCBI taxonomy): domain Eukaryota; kingdom Metazoa; phylum Chordata; class Actinopteri; order Aulopiformes; family Paralepididae; genus Notolepis; species Notolepis coatsorum. The sequence goes on from NC_140165.1 coordinate 187,025,222, forward strand.
GCTAAATGCAGTACCTTTTGTTTTTCTGGACAATATTTGTAATTTTGGTTATTTATTTAATTTAATAAATTATATCTTTCCACCCCCATATTGATGAATAGTATTAAACACTTGAAAAATATCCCTTTAAGGTACATTTTGAACAGATAAAATATGTGATTAATATGCGATTAATCACAGTTAACAATGGGCAATCATGCGATTAATCACTTATTTATTTGAAGTGATTGACAGCCCTAAAAATACAAAAAATTGTTAAATGCTGTGCGTCGTTGAGGAACGCCAAATGGAGCGAATATGTATGGCGCCATGTTTGGTTATCTGTGTGTGTGTGTGTGTGTGTGCGTGCGTGTGTGTGTGTGTGTGTGTGTGTGTGTGTGTCTGTGTGTCTGTGTGTGTGTGTGTGTGTGTGTGTGTCTGTGTGTGTGTGTGTGTGTGTGTGTGTGTGTGTGTGTGTGTGTGTGTGTGTGTGTGTGTGTGTGTGTGTGTGTGTGTGTGTGTGTGTGTGTGTGTGTGTGCGTGCGTGCGTGCGTGCGTGCGTGCGTGCGTGCATGCATGTGCTTTCCAGGCTGTTATTAACCTTCAGTATATCTCTCCTTCTCATACACACCATCTCTCTCGCTGTCTGTCTCTCTCGTTCTTTGTCTGTCCGTCTCTCTTTCTCTCTCTCTTTGTCTGTATTCAAACAGCGACCTCTGGGTACTGCACTTTGTTTACATTGAGCCGAGCGGGGACAGGGGACTACAGCTACTGCTGGCCTCACTGCAGGCTCTGCTGAGAGAGGTCTGGAGAAATTCACACTATAATAACATTACTGTTATATATATGTACATGTACATATACAGTATGTGTGTGTATATATACAATATATATATATTATAGTATATTATACTGTGAATGTAATTTCAGCCTTTACATACAGATGCATACACCTTACAGATACACACACACGCTCAGTGTCTTGGGGCTGCTGGGTTGTGTCATAGGTAATGAATAGTGGAAGGCTAAGTAAGATTAAGGTCTGTTCTCCTCTAAACCTATTAAAACTACATTATGTGTGTGTGCGTGCCTGCGTGTGTGTGTGCATGAATGTGTGGTGTGCGTGCATGTGAGAGAGAAAGAGAGTGAGACAGTGGCAGAAAGATGGAGAAAGATGAAGACAGATTGATAGAGAGAGATATATGGAGAGAGACAGACTAAGAGATAGAGATGTGTCGTCTTTTCTCTGCCGGTAAGGCATAAAAGAAAATATTGTTTGGTTCAGTTAAGGCCATGGGTAGGTAGGGAATTTATTTATTTATTAAAAAAATTCACGACAACATGGATGCATGTACTCTGCCAGCATGTTTAATATCCATAATACTAAAGGTTTGACTAAGATTTGTATGAAACTTTATTGTAAATTAAAAAAATTTCTATATATTTTTTAAACTCATAAAATAAATTGGGTCGCACCTAAATCGGCAGGGTCGGTCGGCAACCGGAACCAAACCATTTTTTCTTTTAGGCCTAAGGAGGGATATTCCATGTAATTGGAGGTCAGTGTCATGTCAGTACATCAGGTTTCTAGTCATCTATCTTCACATCCCTGCTGCTGGTTCCCCATGAGGTGATGTATAGTCTTTTTAATTTTTTAATTTTATTTATTTTTAGCATTTTTATTTTTTTTTGAACATTTATAGACAAACAACACAACATATACAATAACATCAACAACACTATTAAACAGACATAAATAATAAAGAAAAAATGTAATACCCAAAAGACGAAAAATTAAAAATACTGACTTAAGCAAATATTCACATACATAAATAATGAAGTGGAAAAAACATAAAACAATTGTCATATCTTAAACAAAAATAAAATTAGAAAACATTAAGTGTGTGACATGGGTTCAGAGACCCTCCTTGAACCTCTTTCCTCCTTTACCCTTCGCCCTCTTGTGTTTCATTTGTTCCTTCCTTTGTGATGTCGTTTTTGTTCCCCTTATAATCCTCCCACTTTTCCCATCTTTCCCCAAATTTCTCTTCCTGTAGCCTCAGCATGTGCGTTATCCTCTCCATATCCTGTATCTCCTCTACTATTCCTTCCCATTGTGCTATTGTCGGTGGGTCTTCTTTGTACCACAATCTCGTTATTGCTTTTCTGGCCGATATCAACATTATCTTTATTAAATATTTTTTCCCCCCCTTGTATTCCCTCGTGTGTCAGGTCCCCTAAGTAAAGCACCAGTCCCGTTTGTGGTAACCCGTATCCTAATATTCTGATCATTGTCTCCCCTATCTCCTCCCAATACCCCTTCAGCTTCTGACATCCCCAGAATATGTGTGTGTGATTTGCTCCCTCCTTCCCACACATCCTCCAGCATGCCCTTTGTGTTGGTGCATATTTTCCCTTCAACTCTGGGGTTATAAAGAATCTGATTATGTTTTTCCATCCAAACTATTTCCATATCCTCGATCCTGTTGTTGAATGTTGTACCTCGCATATGTTGCCCCATTCCTTCTCTGTTATTCCTATCTCTAGTTCTCTCTCCCATTTCTCCCTTATGTAATCGGTCGTGTGTCCCTTGCTGTTCATTATAGCCCGGTATATTGCTGATATTACTCTTCCTTGCCCCCCTTCGTATGCCCATACTATCATCTTGATTATTCCATTCTGTTCTTCGTCTTTGGCCCCCCTTATTTCTTTGTTGTAGTAATCTCTAACCTGTAGATATCTGAAGTGGTCCCTGTTTTCTAGTCCAAATTTCTCCTTTAATTTTTGTAGTGTCTGCATTTCCCCCTTCTCTATCATTTTGCATATCGCTGTTGCCCCCCCCCCCTCTCCCACCTTCTGAATCCATGATCTAACCTCCCTGGTTTGAATCTCTCTTTGAGTCATGTGCTACCCATCTCAGAACCCCTGACTGCTTCTCCAATTTGTGTGTTTTTACTACTCTGTTCCATATGGTCAAGGTGCATTTGGTGATTGGATCTAATAGTCCCTCTTTTTCTTTGAATAGTTCCCTATCTCCCACCAGAGCTTGTACCTTGTATCCCTCCCCTTCTTTTTCAATGTCTTTCCATCTTGCCTCATATCTGTCGTTACACCAGCACGTCACTGCTCTCAGTTGTGCTGCATAATAATAATCTTGTAGGCTGGGTACTGCCATCCCTCCCTCTTCCTTTGGTAGTTGTAGTGTTTTATATCTGACCTGTGGTCTTCTCCCCGCCCATATGAACCTCGATATCAGTCTGTCCCACTCCCTGAATTGATTCTGTGGTATTTGTATCGGTAGTGACTGGAATAGGTACAGTAACCTTGATAGTATATTCATTTTAATGACCTCTATTCTTGAATTGAAGTCCAAGGGCATTACTGTCCATCTCTCTAAGTCTCTCTTGATGTTCTGATTTATCTGTGTATAGTTCGCCTCAAACAGTTTCCCCACCCCTCTCGTGATGTTCACCCCTAAGTATTTAATCTTGTCCATGTCCCATCTTATCCCGTACTGTTCCCTAATTTCCGTTGTTGGGGTATAGTTCCATGCTAAGGTCTGTGTCACGTTTAGTTTGTATCCTGAGTAGTGGCCATATTCCTTCAGTAGATCCATCAATGCCGGGAAGCTCTTGTCTGGTTGCCTCATGTATACTATCACGTCATCCGCAAATAGGCCTAGTTTATATTCCGTTCCCTTTATCCTTACTCCCTTAATATCCTCGGTCTGTCTGATCAGTTGTGCCAGTGGTTCTATGAAAACGGCGAAGAGCGTTGGTGAGAGACAACATCCCTGTCTGGTAGCCCTCTCTAATCTGATTCTATCCGTCAGGCTGCCATTCACCTTAACCCTCGCTGTCAGTTCTTGATATAGCGCCTTGATCATCTTCATCGCCCTCCCATTCAGTCCGAACCTCATCACTGTTTTATATAAAAATGTCCAGCTCACACTGTCGAATGCTTTTTCTGCATCTAGGCTAATCAGTACCGCGCTACCTCCTTGTTTTTGTATCTCCTCTACTATGTGTAATGTCTTTCTCACTTTGTCCTGTGTCTGTCTCCCTTTAATAAATCCAGTTTGATCTTCATCTATAATGTCTGGCATAAACGTCTCAAATCTCTTTGATATTATCGATGTATACATCTTGTAATCCACGTTGAGTATGGACACAGGTCTGAAACTACTACATAATTCTCTATCCTTCCCTTCCTTTGGTATCGTGGTGATTATGGCTTCCTTCCACGAGGGGGGCATTTTGCCCTCTTCCATCGTGTGTCTGAACGCCGCCCCTAACATGGGTGCTAATTCCGTTCTAAATGTCTTGTAGAATTCCAATGGGAATCCGTCGCTCCCCGGAGATTTGTTGTTTTTAGCTCTACTAATTGCCTCTTCCAGTTCTCGTTCCGTAATTATTTTATTTAATTCTTCATTCTGTTCTTTCCCTATCGATGGTAACTCTAGCTTCTCCAGATATGCTTCTATTTCCTCTTCTCCCGCTGCTTTTGGCTGTGTGTATAGTTTCTCATAGTATTCTCTAAATGTCCTCTCTATTTCAGCTGGGTCTCTCAATATTTCATTAGTCTTTGTATCCCTTATTGTGTGTATCGTGTTCAACTTCTGTTGCGTCCTAATTCTCCTGGCCAACAGTCTGGTCGCTTTTGGTCCCCCTTCATAGTACGTTTGTTTCATGAATCTCGCTTTCTTTTCTATTTCCGTCAATAATTCCCTATTTATCCTGGCCTTTACTTCTTTGATTTCTCCAAGCGTTTCCTGTTCTTTTGATATCTGGTGTCTCCCCTCTAGCTTCTTCAGCTATCAGATTGTGATATGTCTCCGTTCTGGCCTTCTTCAGCATTGCTGTCTTCTCCATCAATTTCCCCCTTATCACCACCTTCAGTGTGTCCCATAGAATGTTCGGATCTACCGCCCCATTGTCATTTCCTTCCTTATACCTGGCTATCTCCTCCTTGATCTGACTCACCACCCCCTTGTTATTTAATATTCCTACATTTAGTCTCCAGATCGTGTTCCTCCGTCTCCCTTCTAGATCTACTGTCAGATATATGGCACTGTGATCCGATATGTCCGCTACTCCTATTCTGCTCTCCCGTACTGTCCCACGTCGTCATCAAAAAGTTGTCTATTCTCGCATATGTCACGTGCGGGTGTGAGTAATGTGTGTATTCCCTGTCCATGGCGTGCATCCCCCTCCAAACATCTGTAATTCCCATTTCCGTCATCTGAATATTCATATATCTACTGATTTGTGTCCGTCCTTTTCTAGTACTCGTGGTGTCTAGGTCGTGATTCAGTACTACATTAAAATCTCCCGCGCATATCAATATCCCTTCTAGTTCCATCACTATCATATCAAAAATGGTCTCATATAAATCCCTCTCACTCTCTAGAGGTGCATAAACATTCACTAACGTAACCATTTGACCCTCCATTTTTCCCTTCACCAGAACAAATCTTCCCTCCTTGTCTCTTACTTCCTTGATCAATTCAAATTTGACTGTGTTTTTGATTAACGTGATTACTCCTCTCCTCAGGTTCCGTTTAAAGGAACTATAGTATGCATTTTCATATCCAAATCTCTTCAGTTTCTCATGATCCTGTGCTACCAAATGTGTCTCCTGCAAAAAAATCACTTCCATCTCACTTTTTTTACACTTCAACATCACTTTGCCCCTCTTTATCGTATTATTCATTCCATTAACGTTTAATGACATCATTTTTATACCTTTGTCATCTTTCTTCTTCTTTTGTCTGTCAGTCCCCCCCATGTCACATTCATTCCCCCCTCCGGTTGTAGCCTCCGCTCTCTTTACCGAATACATATAATGATTAACATAAATAAAAAACATAAACTTTACATAAAGTGCTCCCAAGGCGTTCGGGGGGTCCCTGTGTCCCCCCCTGTCCCCTGCTGGTGGGTGAGGAGTAATTGCTCTCCTAGCGAGAGGCCTCCTCCTGACGGCTTGGGGGTTTGAAACATTTACCCCCAACCGCTCGTCATATTTGTCCAGCCTTCTTACTGTTTTTATTGCTGTCGAGCTCCTGGTCAAAAGCGCTCTGTCCTTCATTCTGATCAAAGACCCCCATTTCCTAGGTCCCTCTCAATGTGGCTCATAGTCATATGTTCCAATGTCCCTCCTTCCTCCTAAACATGTGTGTGGTGTCTTCTGTGTATCCCTTTTTACTTTCTTTTCCTCCCCTCTATTTTCTATGTGATGTCCATTTATCCCCTTAATCCCTTCCAACTGTGTTACTCGCAGCGTGTGTCTATGTATTTGTTTCAATATGTTCTGTGTTCCGTCTATTATACCTAATTATATTTCCATTTATTTCCTCCATCAGCATGTGTATTATGTGTCCATGTATACGTTGTGTTCGTTCCTATATCCTGCCTCTACCTGGGAATGTGTGTTTATGTATATGTTATTTCAGTTTCTATATTTTGTCTCTATTTGGATAGTTTTTTCAATCTCTTGTGCGTGTACTCATCCGTTCGTCTCCTCCCGCCTCCTCTCCCCTCCTTCTCCGTCTCTGGCCTCCTCGTCTTTCTCCGCCCTCTGTCTGTCATGTCTCACCTCGGCCTTCTTCTCTCTCCTCCCTCCTCTCCCGGGTTCCGATCTCCTACTCTGGTCCACCTGCATGCTTTCTCCAATCTCTGCTGCAGGCTCAGCGTCTGGTCCTCCTGTCTCCTTTCGTCTCCGTCCTCCGCCGTCTGCATCCCCCGTCGCCTCATCTCTCCCGCCGCCTCCCGCGCCGTCGCGTATGTCACCGTCCCTTCCTTCCAGTGTATCCTTAGCGAGGTCATGGGTGATTGGAATTTCATTCCGTTTTCTTTCAGAATTCTCTTCAGTCCCGCGTAAGACCTGCGTGTTATTGCCACCGCTGTCGAGTAGTCGTGATCAAACGACAGTCTTTTCCCCTCGATTTCTATCTTCTTGGTCCACGCGGTTCTGAGTACCAATTCCTTAACCTCGAATCTTAGAAAGTTAATAATCACCGCCCTCGGGGGTCTGTCCGGTTGTGGTCTCGGTGCCAGCGCTCTGTGGGCCCTCTGTATCTCCATTTTTTTCCAGTCCCGTCTCCTCCAGTTGTTCTTTGATAAGCTTTTCCACATATAGGGTCACCGATTCCCCTTCGACTCCTTCTTTCAATCCCCATATTCTGATGTTATTTCTCTGTGACCTCCCCTCCATGTCCGACATCTTTGTCTCCACCTTTTCTTGTTGTTGAATCGCTTTTGTTAATACCTCGTGTATCTCTGTATTCCATTCTTCTGCTTGCGCCACTCTCGTTTGTAGCTCGGTTACATTTCTATCCTGCTCCGCCATCTTCTCATCCACCATTTTGAGTTCTGTATTTATTTCGCCTCTGAAGTCATCCTGTTCCTTCCTCAATTCCTCCCGTAGCTTCCCAATATCGTTCCTTATCGTGTCCGTGTTCATTTGTATGGTCGCCTGCATCGTGTCCGTGTTCAATTTAATGGTCGCCAATATTCCGGCCTGCATGACCACGGCCCATCCTGGCATTCCCGTGTCTGTCTCAGCCGAACCTCCCCCTTCCTCCGCCTGTCCCTTCTCGGTCTCGTTTCGGGGGCTCTGTTCCTTCAAATTCTGTTCTTCTCGTGAGTCCTCCATTTCTCTTTCCTTCGCAATTGTTGTCTCCTCCTTACTTCTCGTGTGCATCTTTATTTGTAATCACTTTTCGGGTCTTTATTTATCCGTTTTTTCGCTCATTTGACCAGGAGCTCTACCGCACGTGTGCTACCCGTCTGCTCTCATACCGGAAGCCTATTTTTAGCATTTTTACAGCTTTTTCTGGCCAGGCAGGACCGACAGAGGAGAGAGGGAGAACAGGGGGAGGACTAGGGAAGACATGCGGCAAATGGTCACCGGGTGTGGGAAGCAAACCCGGGACGACCGCTTCGCGACTCTGATTGAATGAACATTTTATTAACAGATTGCAGAATGGGTACAATACACACAATTGTTAAGGGGATGCAGACCAGAGAAAGACTTTTGTCTTGTTTACATCAGGGTCCCCCATTTTCAATTCATAATGAATTTTAAGTAAGGGTGCAACTTGCTCCCTGCAATCCATTCTTTGTGGATCTAGCCCTCAGCACGCTATATGGTGTGCTACTGGAGCGCCCCGGTGATGTATAGTCTTAATGAAAGAACACAGGCAGTTTCTATGATATCCGAGTTTATGAGTGACATATCAGTGACCTTTTACCTCCTGTGGTGCACATGGAGTATATAATGCGACCGAAATCAGCCCATGTCACCCCACTTCTTATGGACCTGCACTGGCTCCCCATTGCCGCACAAATCCGCTTCAAGGCCCTCGACCTGCCATACCGTGCGGCAAAGGGAACCGCTCCCACCTACCTCCGGTCAATGGTCTCTAATTACACACCCTCAAGACCCCTACGCTCTGCATCTTCTGGCCATCTCAGACCCACTCCTATCCGGGCTCCGGGGGGGTCATCAAGGAGAAGCCGCCTATTCTCAGTCCTTGCCCCACAATGGTGGAACGAACTTCCCACCACAGTTAGGATAGCCGAAACCCGTCCAATCTTTCACCGTCGACTAAAGACGCACTTCTTCAACCATTATCTGAAAATAAAAAAATAAAAAGAATAATAATAATAATCTAACCCTAACTAACCTTATTGTTTGTCATGCACTTGTCCTAATATACTAACATACACTGTAGCACTCAACACTTTGATGAACATTGTTACTCAGCTGATAGATTTGTGCCCTTCCTGATGACTTGTAAGTCGCTTTGGATAAAAGCATCAGCTAAATGACTATGTAAATGTAATGTAGAGCAGTAATCTGGTAATCAGAAGGTTAGGGTTAGACAGTGTCTCAGGAGGTAGAGTGGTCATCTGGTAATCAGAAGGTTTTGGTTTGACAGTGTCTCAGGAGGTATAGCAGTCATCTGGTAATAAGAAGGTTATAGTTAGACAGTGTCTCAGGAGGTAGAGCGGTCATCTGGTAATCAGAAGGTTTTGGTTTGACAGTGTCTCAGGAGGTAGAGCAGTCATCTGGTAATAAGAAGGTTATAGTTAGACAGTGTCTCAGGAGGTAGAGCGGTCATCTGGTAATCAGAAGGTTTTGGTTAGACAGTGTCTCAGGAGGTAGAGCGGTCATCTGGTAATAAGAAGGTTATGGTTAGACAGTGTCTCAGGAGGTAGAGCGGTCATCTGGTAATCAGAAGGTTATGGTTAGACAGTGGCTCAGGAGGTAGAGCGGTCATCTGATAATCAGCAGGTTAGGGTTAGACAGTGTCTCAGGAGGTAGAGCGGTCATCTGGTAATCAGAAGGTTATGGTTAGACAGTGGCTCAGGAGGTAGAGCGGTCATCTGGTAATCAGAAGGTTAGGGTTAGACAGTGTCTCAGGAGGTAGAGCGGTCATCTGGTAATCAGAAGGTTAGGGTTAGACAGTGTCTCAGGAGGTAGAGCGGTCATCTGGTAATCAGAAGGTTAGGGTTAGACAGTGTCTCAGGAGGTAGAGCGGTCATCTGGTAATCAGAAGGTTATGGTTAGACAGTCTCAGGAGGTAGAGCAGTCATCTGGTAATCAGAAGGTTAGGGTTAGACAGTGTTTCAGGAGGTAGAGCGGTCATCTGGTAATCAGAAGGTTATGGTTAGACAGTCTCAGGAGGTAGAGCAGTCATCTGGTAATCAGAAGATTAGGGTTAGACAGTGTCTCAGGAGGTAGAGCGGTCATCTGATAATCAGCAGGTTAGGGTTAGACAGTGTCTCAGGAGGTAGAGCGGTCATCTGGTAATCAGAAGGTTATGGTTAGACAGTGGCTCAGGAGGTAGAGCGGTCATCTGGTAATCAGAAGGTTAGGGTTAGACAGTGTCTCAGGAGGTAGAACGGTCATCTGGTAATCAGAAGGTTAGGGTTAGACAGCGTCTCAGGAGGTAGAGCGGTCATCTGGTAATAAGAAGGTTATGGTTAGACAGTGTCTCAGGAGGTAGAGCGGTCATCTGGTAATCAGAAGGTTAGGGTTAGACAGTGTCTCAGGAGGTAGAACGGTCATCTGGTAATCAGAAGGTTAGGGTTAGACAGCGTCTCAGGAGGTAGAGCGGTCATCTGGTAATAAGAAGGTTATGGTTAGACAGTGTCTCAGGAGGTAGAGCGGTCATCTGGTAATCAGAAGGTTATGGTTAGACAGTGGCTCAGGAGGTAGAGCGGTCATCTGATAATCAGCAGGTTAGGGTTAGACAGTGTCTCAGGAGGTAGAGCGGTCATCTGGTAATCAGAAGGTTATGGTTAGACAGTGGCTCAGGAGGTAGAGCGGTCATCTGGTAATCAGAAGGTTAGGGTTAGACAGTGTCTCAGGAGGTAGAGCGGTCATCTGGTAATCAGAAGGTTAGGGTTAGACAGTGGCTCAGGAGGTAGAGCGGTCATCTGGTAATCAGAAGGTTAGGGTTAGACAGTGTCTCAGGAGGTAGAGCGGTCATCTGGTAATCAGAAGGTTATGGTTAGACAGTGTCTCAGGAGGTAGAGCGGCCATCTGGTAATCAGAAGGTTATGGTTAGACAGTGTCTCAGGAGGTAGAGCGGCCATCTGGTAATCAGAAGGTTATGGTTAGACAGTGGCTCAGGAGGTAGAGCGGTCATCTGGTAATCAGAAGGTTAGGGTTAGACTGTCTCAGGAGGTAGAGCAGTCATCTGGTAATCAGAAGGTTAGGGTTAGACAGTGTCTCAGGAGGTAGAGCGGTCATCTGGTAATCAGAAGGTTATGGTTAGACAGTCTCAGGAGGTAGAGCAGTCATCTGGTAATCAGAAGGTTAGGGTTAGACAGTGTCTCAGGAGGTAGAGCGGCCATCTGGTAATCAGAAGGTTATGGTTAGACAGTGGCTCAGGAGGTAGAGCGGTCATCTGGTAATCAGAAGGTTAGGGTTAGACTGTCTCAGGAGGTAGAGCGGTCATCTGGTAATCAGAAGGTTAGGGTTAGACAGTGGCTCAGGAGGTAGAGCGGTCATCTGGTAATCAGAAGGTTAGGGTTAGACAGTGGCTCAGGAGGTAGAGTCTGGTAATCAGAAGGTTAGGGTTAGACACTGTCTCAGGAGGTAGAGTGGTCCTCTGGTAATCAGAAGGTTTTGGTTAGACAGTGTCTCAGGAGGTAGAGCGGTCATCTGGTAATAAGAAGGTTATGGTTAGACAGTGTCTCCGGAGGTAGAGTGGTCATTTGGTAATCAGAAGGTTAGGGTTAGACAGTGTCTCAGGAGGTAGAGCGGTCATCTGGTAATCAGAAGGTTAGGGTTAGACTGTGTCTCAGGGGGTAGAGCCGGAGCGGTCATCTGGTAATCAGAAGGTTAGGGTTAGACAGTGGCTCAGAAGGTAGAGCGGTCATCTGGTTAATCAGAAGGTTAGGGTTAGACAGTGGCTCAGAAGGTAGAGCAGTCATCTGGTTAATCAGAAGGTTCCCTGATCAAGACACTTAACCGTTAACTGCTCCTGATGAGCATGTTGACACTAGGGATGAGCCTGAATATGAATTTGGGAAAGCACAGATGAGATGGACACAAATATCTTTATTACACAATATTAATATTATTATTTGAAAAAACAAAACAAAAATTTGTTATGAGCTCCATTGACACCTAGGCAGGGTGCGAACCATGTGGGAGCTGGGGCAGCCATGGCTCCCCTAGATCAGACATCAGCTCCCCTGAAAACATGATTTGTGAATTTTTGGGGGGTCTCTAAAATACTGACAATAAATGCTATTTTTGCCATGCATTTCTCATTTTTCTGTAATTTTCTGTATCGTCATCATCGTGTATAATGCGTAAAATTTGGCTATTTTGATGTATGTGTTGAATATTGGATATTGCGTATTGGCTAGACATCATAACCTGGACTATACAGTATATAGAGAGAAGGAATAAAACGCTGAGAGACAGAATCCGTGTATCAAGGAAGCAACATTTTTATTTGTGAAGGTCGCTCTTATATACACACACTCAGCCGGTATTAATGAGTCCATCACTCAGCTGGTGTCAATCAGTCAATCACTCTGAATGGATGACGGGAGAGCACACTCATTATTGTCAACACCCCCACTTGCTATCTACTGACCTATCTAAACTGGAGAAGGAAAAATAATAACAAAAAAAAAACAATTTAATAACAATCAGTTATTGTAACACTTTTACATTCCATTAATCAAACGAAGGCCGTCATTGATATGGTTCCTCTCCTGAGTGAAACAAGAACATAAATCATTAGATTTCATAATTTACACAGTCCGTTTTTTCACTGGCACTCTTTTATAACATTTTGAAATAAACAAGAAAAACAAAAAAAAATTACCACTTGGTCACTACTCACACTGATGTGGTTTCTCTCCCAAACATAACCTTTAGTTTGTCCTTCGTTGCTGGTTTGGTAAATATATCAGCCACCATTTGATCTGTGGAACAGTATCGCAAACAGATCTGTCCATTTAGTACTGTAGATCTGATAAAATGGTACTTTATGTCTATGTGTTTGCATCTTTGTCTGCAGACTGGGTTCTTAGCTAATGCTATGGTTCCCTGATTGTCCTCATGGACAATGGGTGGTGCATACTTACATGCATCCATATGTGTCAGCATTTATACCAGGTGTAAACACTCTTGGGTGGTTGCAGCTAGTGCCATGTACTCTGCTTCACATGTGGACAATGCCACCGTCTGTTGCTTTTTGGTCTTCCATGAGACCAATGGACCAGTCTCATGTAGACTAACACAGTACCCGGTTGTGCTGCGTTGGTCTGTGACATCTGCTGCCCAGTCCGCATCACTGTAAGCCTGTAACCTCAAATCAGAATTACACTTCTTGTAAAACAACATTTTATCACTTGTGCCCTTTAAGAACCTCAATACATGTTTGACAGTAGCCCAATGTTCCTCAGTTGGTTTGTTAAAATACTGAGACAGTTTACTCACTATGAAACACAGATCTGGCCTAGTACACATAGTAAGATAGATTAGGCTACCGACCACCTCTCTGTACCGGGTGACATCATTCATTAGTCCTGCCCCTTCAGTGTAATCGAGTGCCCGCTCACATGGTGTTGATCTGGGTTTACAGTCCTGCATGTCAAACCTCTCTAGCATGTTCTTTACACACTGCTTCTGTGACATTGTCACACATCCATCGCACTGTTCAAAGTCGATTCCTAGGAAGTGTGTCAATCTGCCCATATCCTTCATCTGAAATTTCCTTGTGAGCATCTCTTTTACAGCCTTCATTGCATTCTCATTACTGGCTGCAAGAACCAAATCATCAACCCATATAATCATGATTACCTTCTCATGCTCAGTTTCTCTTGTATATACACAGTGATCAGCAGGGTTTTGCACAAATTCATTCACAATTAGATAGTCATGTAACATGTTGTTCCAATTCCGGCCAGACTGTTTTAGACCATACAGTGACTTCTCTAGTTTACACACCAATGTCTCTGTGCCAGATGTCTGTTCATAACCCTCTGGCTGTTCCATGTATATCTCATAATCTATCGGTGCATGTAGGTAGGCAGTTTTAACGTCCATCTGATTTAAAATCAAATTTTCATGTGCAGCTTTCTGCATCAGCACTCTGACACTGGTCAGGTCGGCTGTGGGAGAAAAAGTCTCTCCATAGTCAACACCCCTTCTCTGACTGTAGCCTTTAGCAACATATCGTGCCTTGTATTTATCTGTACCATCTGCATTTTTCTTGATAGCATACACCCATCGACCCCCCACTGCAACTTTGCCCTGTGGCAAGTTGGTCAAAGTAAATGTACCGTTCTCTCTCAGTGATTGCATTTCATCCTCCATGGCACTGACCCATTCCTTTGATTCGGGTGACTTCACTGCATCACTGTAAGTTAAAGGTATGTTACACAACATTTTGTAACAATAATCAACATTAACCTGTGTCTGGTCTTGACTTACTTCATATACACTATCACCAAAATAATCTGGCTTCTTCCGGTCCCTAGAAGGATAGCGTGGAGACTCCTGTTTGACCTCCTGTTCCTCTCTAGCCCGATCCTGGCTGTTCTCTGGCCTGGTCACAGGAATCTGCTGTTTAGCAGTCTCTGGACTAGCATCCATTTGTTTGCTTGTGCTAGCCCTAAGTGGCCCACCAAAATCCTCATCATCTATGGATATCTCAGTCTGTGTCTGCTGCTCACCTACAGTTTTTGGCATAAATCTGACCAGCCTGTGCTTCCTCACCTTTCCACTGTCGGGGTAGAAAACCAGGTAAGCTGGGCTCTTCTTGTCATGCCCGACAAAGAAGCCCTTCTCACTCCTAGGGTCTAACTTTTTCTTGTGCTGTCTGTAGGCACAACACATAGTTCCAAACTTCTGCATCCTAGACATATTAGGACGTTTCCCTGTCAGCAGCATGTGAGGTGTCTGTTTAATGCGATTGTTAAAACATCTATTCCTTACTTGAGATGCAGTCTGTACTGCATAAGGCCATAATGCTTTTGGGAGCTTGCTCTCTAATAGCATGCATCTAGCCATGTCGAAAAGAGTCCTAAACTGGCGTTCTGCAGTACCATTCTGATGTGGCGAATATGGTGATGACGTCTCATGCTTTATACCATTTTTCCTCAGTAGCCCTTGGTACTCTTTACCAGTGTATTCTGTACCATTATCAGACCGGATGAGTCTGATCCTCCCATATCAAGTCAAGTCAAGTCAAGAGTTTTAATTGTCACGGCATACAGGTATACAATGAAATGCGGGTGGTCTTGCCCGCAACGATGTGCAATACAGTGGTACATATAATAGAATCAAAAGAAGAAACAACATTGTGCAGTAACAGGTAGCAGGTAACATGGAGTGACATCTCGGTATCTGTACATAGTTATTTACAGAGCATGTGTGACATGCTAGTTAGCTTTGGTAGTGCAATACACTGTTCCTGTTATTCTAATTTAAAGTGTCCTTTCCTTTGGCCATAAGTGTGCGTGTGTGCGACATGAGTGTGTGCCCGCTCATGTTAAAGTGTTAAGTGGCTGCTCGTGTGTGAGCGTGCACAGTGTGCGTGTCGTGTGTGTGTTCATGTGTGCTTGTGTGTGGACAGTTCGATGTTCTGAGCACTCAATGTTCATTGTTCATGGCTCTGATGGCCTGGGGGAAGAAGCTGAGCCTAAGCCGCTCTGTCCTAGTAGCTGGGGTTCGCAGGCGTCTGCCTGACCTCAGCAGCTGAAACAGGCTGTTATTGGGGTGGTGAGGGTCTTTCATTATCCTGCAGGCTCTGGATTTGCACCTCTTGTTGTATAGAACCTGCAGGGGGGGTAGTGCAATACCCGTGGTACACTCGGCTGAGCGCACCACTTTCTGTAGGGCCTTCTTGTCCTGTGCCGTGCTGTTTCCATACCAGGCAGTGATGTTTCCGGTCAGGATGCTCTCTACAGCTCCTGAGTAGAAGGACTGGAGTATCTTCCCCGATACTCTGAACTTCCTTAACTGTCTCAGGTGGTAGAGACGCTGTTTCACCTTCTTTACTACTGTGTCTATGTGTGTTGACCATGTCAGGTCCTCTGAGATGTGGACCCCCAGGTACTTGAAGCTGCTCACCCTGTCCACGGTAGCCCCGTTTATCATCAGTGGTGTGTGTGTCTCCTGCTGTCCTCTCCTATAATCCACGATCAGTTCCTTGGTTTTGCCAATGTTCAGGAGCAGGCTGTTGTCCTGGCACCAGCGTTCCAGTACCTCAACCTCCTCCCGGTAGGCCTTCTCGTCGTTGTCCGAGATCAGCCCCACCACCACAGTGTCATCTGCGAACTTCACTATGGAGTTGGAGCTGAACTTGGCCACACAGTCATGTGTGTAGAGTGAGTACAGCAGGGGGCTCAGAACACAGCCCTGGGGGGACCCGATGCTCAGGGTGATGGTGTTGGAGGTCTGACCCCCCACCCTGACCGCCTGGGGTCTTTCGCTCAGAAAGTCCAGTACCCAGGCGCTCAGGGCGGAGCTCAGACCTAGCTCGATCAGCTTGTCCACCAGTCTGGTGGGGACTATGGTGTTGAACGCTGAGCTGTAGTCAATGAACAACAGTCTCACATAGCCCCCCTTCTGACGGTCAAGGTGCGAGAGGGTGCTGTGCAGTACCTGGGAGACCGCGTCGTCGGTGGACCTGTTTGTCCTGTATGCAAATTGCATAGGGTCCATATCACTGGGGAGGGAGGCACAAATGTGGTCCTTGACCAGCCTCTCGAAACATTTCATGACCACAGAGGTGAGTGCCACCGGTCTGTAGTCATTTGGACATGCTGGGGAGGGTTTCTTCGGCACAGGGATGATGGTAGACATCTTGAAGCAGGCAGGGACCACTGACTCCGCCAGTGATTGATTAAATATGGCGGTGAACACAGGGGCCAGCTGGTTGGCACAGGTCTTGAGTATACGTCCTGTTATGCCATCTGGGCCAGCAGCCTTCCTGGTGTTCACCTGCATAAATGCTCTTCTCACACTGTGTTCCGACAACGAGAGAGCGCCCCCCCCCCCCTCGCGGTTGCCCCCCCCCTCCACAACAGCCGGCGCGCCAGTGACGTCACTAGCCGGAGAGCCAGCAGCGCCACTGTCTACACCAAACCGAGCGTAGAAGGTGTTGAGCTTGTCCGCGAGGGAGGCGTCGTCGCTCCCCATTGAGGGGGCGCTGACTTTATAGTCAGTTATTGTCTTCAGTCCCTGCCATAATCCTCTTGTGTTGTTTTGTGCCATTTGTGTCTCCAGTTTGTCAGCATATGTCCTCTTAGCAAGTTTGACAGCTTTGCGTAGAGTATAGACTGAAGCCTTATACTCCTCCATGTTTCCTGACTCTCTACCCAGGTTGTAGGCGGTGGTACGAGAGTTCAGAGCTGCTCTAATAGTGTTATCCACCCACGGTTTCTGGTTTGGGAAAATCCGCACCGTTTTCCTGAGGACAATACCATCAGCTATTGTTGTTATGTAGCACACCACTATGTCTGCTAGTTCACTGACGTCACTGGCGCTTCCTATGAACATATCCCAATCCGTGTCTGCAAGCACGTCCTTGAGCGTGGCCTCTGATTCGTCGGTCCACTTCTTTGTCTCACGTGACACGACGGCGTCACGTGATCTCTGTTGATATGCCGGAAATAGCAAGATGGAGTCATGATCGCTCGAGCTTGTGGACCCCGTTAATGGCGGAGCGGCTACTGCCTTGTAACCCGCTTTGAACGGGGAATAGTGTGAGGTTTTGTCCGCTGCTCACCAACTTTCTCTGTCTTCTTTAAGCCTACTGTTAGGAATTCCCTACTCACTCTCTCTAGCCCCCACCCTCTCGTTCTTTACTCTCGTTTACTCTCTCAGTGGCCACACCTGGACTATTATCAATTACCTCTCGCACCTGTGGTGGCAGGCTAATTAGTTCCCCTGTGGGCTTTAAATACCAGGGCTCTTCCCCTCGTTTCGGCGTGGGGTCGTGTTGTAAACATGCCGTATCATATTCTCAAACATCTAGACTCTTTCGGGAGGTCCTCTGTTCTGCCTATGCTGTATTGATTCTCCGGCGTAGAGATGTATGCTCCAGCCTTCGCCTGCTGTCGCCGTTGCCTGAGAGTGGGACTGGTCTGCGCTCCCTAGACTTCCACGGGAGGCATCCCAGTCATCCACTTCAGACCCCCCGCGCAGCTGTCGTCCTGACGCACATCCAGACCAGCGCCCGGCGTGAGACGAGGTGCAAGCTTTGGCCACCCGTCGCCGTTTGCCTGGAGGGAGACATTGTACTGCGCTCTCTAATCCTCTACGGGAGGTATTCCAGTGTTCCACTCCAGACCAGCGCGCCAGATGCGCTCAAGCCTTCGCCACCTGTCGCCGTTTGCCTGGAGGGAGACACTGTACTGCGCTCTCTAATCCTCTACGGGAGGTATTCCAGTGTTCCACTTCAGACCTTCGAGCTTGGCACGCTCTCCCGACCAGCGCGCAGACGCGCATCTCCTAGACCTTCGAGCTTGGCACGCTCTCCCGACCAGCGCGCAGACGCGCATCTCCTAGACCTTCGAGCTTGGCACGCTCTCCCGACCAGCGCGCAGACGCGCATCTCCTAGACCTTCGGGCTTGGCACGCTCTCCAGTCACCAGCGCGCAACGCGCATCTGCAAGGGCTTGGCACGCTCTCCAGTCACCAGCGCGCAACGCGCATCTTCAAGGGCTTGGCACGCTCTCCAGTCTCCAACGCGCATTTTCCAAAGATCCTCGTGCTTGGCACACTCCTCCTCGCAGACGCACCCCGATGCGTCTCTCGGTTCCGACGCGCACACCAAGGTGTGGCGCGCCACTCTGTTCCTCGGCTCCGACAGCGGCTACCCGGTGGACGACACCCTCGCCACCGCCACTGTTCCAGCACTCTGTTCCTCGGCTCCGACAGCGGCTACCCGGTGGACGACACCCTCGCCACCGCCACTGTTCCAGCACTCTGTTCCTCGGCTCCGACAGTCGGCTACCCGGTGGACGACACCCTCGCCACCGCCACTGTTCCAGCACTCTGTTCCTCGGCTCGGACAGCCAGCCACCCGGTGGCGATGCCCTCGCCCCGCTGCTGTCCCTGTACCATTACGCATACGCCTGGGTGAGTTTTGATTGTGATGTCACTCACCCAGCGTAATGCCTCTTGCCCCCGTTCCCGCTGCTGTTTCCTGTACCATTACGCATACGCCTGGGTGAGTTTTGATTGTGATGTCACTCACCCAGCGTAATGCCTCTTGCCCCCGTTCCCGCTGCTGTTCCTGTACCATTACGCATACGCCTGGGTGAGTTTTGATTGTGATGTCACTCACCCAGCGTATTGCCTCCGTTAGTTCTCACTTAGTTAGTAGTTTGGACATTTCATCTCCCACTCTGTTTTTGTTCTCACTTAGATAGTATTTTGGACATTACATCTCCCCCTGTGTGTTTGTCACACGAAGATATTATTACTTTGTTTTCTTTGTTTATTTGGACTGTTCTGCATCTGCTCTGTTTGTTCCCTTTTGAATATTAACCCTCTCCTCTGTTCTGCAGAGCGGCCCAGATGTTTTCCCACCAGTCCCCAGTTCCTCCCTGTCCCCAGCCCGCCTCCGCGGGTCTCTGTCCCCAGTTCCTCCCTGTTCCCCAGCCCGCCTCCGCGGGCCTCAGTCCCCTCTGTCCCTAGTTCTCCCCTTTCTAGTTCCACCTAGTTCCTGGTCCCAAGTTCTCCCCTTCTAGTTCCACCTAGTTCCTTGTCCCTAGTTCTCCTAGTCCCCAGTTCTCCTGTTCCCTAGCTCTCCTTGTCCCGACTTCTCCTAGTCTCTAGTTCCTCTGTTCCTTTAACCTTCCCCTAGTGTTCCTTTAACCTTCCCCTAGCGTTCCTTTAATGTTTCCCCTAGCGTTCATTAACCTTCCCTTAGTGTTCCCTTTTCCTGCCCGCCTCTTAAAGGCACCTAGTTTTCCCCTCTTGTTATATTCCTGTATTTGTGTTCTCCCTTAAAGGGACAGTGCCCTTTTTCCCTGTCTCTCAATAAATATCTGTTTCTTGGCAAACCATCATACCTGTCTTGTGTTGTGCGATTGGGGTCGGTTACAAACCATAACAGTACGACCCCACCAAATCGACGACCCCAGCCAGCACAGACGGTGTATGTTGAGTTTGCCTTTTTTTTCTTGTTCCCTCTAGTTCCCCTCTAGCTCCCCTGTTAGCCCTGTTGGCTTCCCTGTTAGCCCAGTTTAGCTCCCCTGTTAGCCTGTTAGCTCCCCTGTTAGCCCTGTTGGCTTCCCTGTTAGCCCTGTTTGACCTCCCTGCAGCTTGTTAGGCCTCTACTACCTGCATGGCCCCGGTCTGCTAGCTTGGCCCCGGCTGTTAGCACAGCCTCTATGTTAATGCAGCCTTGCAGCTGGCATAGGCCCTGTAGCTAGCCAGGCCCAAGCAGCTAACCCGGTCCCTCTGCATGGCCTCCACTTTTTTGTGTAGCATCTCACACTGCTAGGACTGCCCCTTCAGCTAGCAGGGTCAGTTTTCTCCCACTGCTAGGACTGCCCTTTCAGCTAGCAAGGTCAGTATTCCCACTGCTAGGACTGCCCTTTCAGCTAGCAAGGTCAGTATTCCCACTGCTAGGACTGCCCTTTCAGCTAGCATGGTCAGTTTATCCCCACTGCTAGGACTGCCCTTTCAGCTAGCAAGGTCAGTTTATCTCCCACTGCTAGGACTGCCCTTTCAGCTAGCAAGGTCAGTTTCTCTCCCACTGCTAGGACTGCCCCTTCAGCTAGCATGGTCAGTTTGCTCCCACTGCTAGGACTGCCCTTTCAGCTGGCAAGGTCAGTATTCCCACTGCTAGGACTGCCCTTTCAGCTAGCAAGGTCAGTTTATCTCACACAGCTAGGACTGTCCTTCCAGCTAGCTTGTTCTCTCATGCTGGTCCAGCCCTGTCTGCCAGCCTAGCTCCGGCAGCTAGCGCAGCCTCTATGTTAATGTAGCAGTACAGCTGGCATAGGCCCTGTAGCTATCAGTGCCTTGGCAGCTACCCTTTCCCCCTGCTAGCCTAGCTCGGCAGCTAGCGCAGCCTCTATGTTGATGTAGCAGTACAGCTAGCATAGGCCCTGTAGCTATCAGTGCCCTGGCAGCTACCCTTTCCCTCTGCTAGCCTAGCTCCGGCAGCTTGCGCAGCCTCTATGTTGATGTAGCAGTACAGCTAGCATAGGCCCTGTAGCTATCAGTGCCCTGGCAGCTAACTTTCCCTCTGCTAGCCCTTTCCCGGTGCTACCATGGTTACCCCTTAGCTACCCTGCTTGCCCCTCAGTTTCTCTAGACCAGTTCTCTAGACCAGTTCTCTAGGCCAGTTCTCTAAACCAGTTCTCTAGACCGGTTCTCTAGGCCAGTTCTCTTGGCCAGTTCTCTAGGCCAGTTCTCTAGACCAGTTCCTCTAGACTAGTTCTCTGGACCCAGTTCCTCCTGACCCGGTTCCTCTAGGCCCGGTTTCCTCTAGGCCAGTTCCTCCTGTTGCCCCTCTGCTACCCTAGTTACCCCTCGGCGACCCTGTTTCTTTTGCTAGCCCCACTCTTGTGGTGGCTTCCCCTGCTGGCTTGGCCAGTACCTTTTGTTTTTGTCTTGTTTTGCCCCCTGCCACTCTGTCTGTATTTGTTTTGGGTCGCCAGGTGGCTCCCGTTGAGGGGGGGGTACTGTGAGGTTTTGTCCGCTGCTCACCAACTTTCTCTGTCTTCTTTAAGCCTACTGTTAGGAATTCCCTACTCACTCTCTCTAGCCCCCACCCTCTCGTTCTTTACTCTCGTTTACTCTCAGTGGCCACACCTGGACTATTATCAATTACCTCTCGCACCTGTGGTGGCAGGCTAATTAGTTCCCCTGTGGGCTTTAAATACCAGGGCTCTTCCCCTCGTTTCGGCGTGGGGTCGTGTTGTAAACATGCCGTATCATATTCTCAAACATCTAGACTCTTTCGGGAGGTCCTCTGTTCTGCCTATGCTGTATTGATTCTCCGGCGTAGAGATGTATGCTCCAGCCTTCGCCTGCTGTCGCCGTTGCCTGAGAGTGGGACTGGTCTGCGCTCCCTAGACTTCCACGGGAGGCATCCCAGTCATCCACTTCAGACCCCCCGCGCAGCTGTCGTCCTGACGCACATCCAGACCAGCGCCCGGCGTGAGACGAGGTGCAAGCTTTGGCCACCCGTCGCCGTTTGCCTGGAGGGAGACATTGTACTGCGCTCTCTAATCCTCTACGGGAGGTATTCCAGTGTTCCACTCCAGACCAGCGCGCCAGATGCGCTCAAGCCTTCGCCACCTGTCGCCGTTTGCCTGGAGGGAGACACTGTACTGCGCTCTCTAATCCTCTACGGGAGGTATTCCAGTGTTCCACTTCAGACCTTCGAGCTTGGCACGCTCTCCCGACCAGCGCGCAGACGCGCATCTCCTAGACCTTCGAGCTTGGCACGCTCTCCCGACCAGCGCGCAGACGCGCATCTCCTAGACCTTCGAGCTTGGCACGCTCTCCCGACCAGCGCGCAGACGCGCATCTCCTAGACCTTCGGGCTTGGCACGCTCTCCAGTCACCAGCGCGCAACGCGCATCTGCAAGGGCTTGGCACGCTCTCCAGTCACCAGCGCGCAACGCGCATCTTCAAGGGCTTGGCACGCTCTCCAGTCTCCAACGCGCATTTTCCAAAGATCCTCGTGCTTGGCACACTCCTCCTCGCAGACGCACCCCGATGCGTCTCTCGGTTCCGACGCGCACACCAAGGTGTGGCGCGCCACTCTGTTCCTCGGCTCCGACAGCGGCTACCCGGTGGACGACACCCTCGCCACCGCCACTGTTCCAGCACTCTGTTCCTCGGCTCCGACAGCGGCTACCCGGTGGACGACACCCTCGCCACCGCCACTGTTCCAGCACTCTGTTCCTCGGCTCCGACAGCGGCTACCCGGTGGACGACACCCTCGCCACCGCCACTGTTCCAGCACTCTGTTCCTCGGCTCCGACAGTCGGCTACCCGGTGGACGACACCCTCGCCACCGCCACTGTTCCAGCACTCTGTTCCTCGGCTCGGACAGCCAGCCACCCGGTGGCGATGCCCTCGCCCCGCTGCTGTCCCTGTACCATTACGCATACGCCTGGGTGAGTTTTGATTGTGATGTCACTCACCCAGCGTAATGCCTCTTGCCCCCGTTCCCGCTGCTGTTTCCTGTACCATTACGCATACGCCTGGGTGAGTTTTGATTGTGATGTCACTCACCCAGCGTAATGCCTCTTGCCCCCGTTCCCGCTGCTGTTCCTGTACCATTACGCATACGCCTGGGTGAGTTTTGATTGTGATGTCACTCACCCAGCGTATTGCCTCCGTTAGTTCTCACTTAGTTAGTAGTTTGGACATTTCATCTCCCACTCTGTTTTTGTTCTCACTTAGATAGTATTTTGGACATTACATCTCCCCCTGTGTGTTTGTCACACGAAGATATTATTACTTTGTTTTCTTTGTTTATTTGGACTGTTCTGCATCTGCTCTGTTTGTTCCCTTTTGAATATTAACCCTCTCCTCTGTTCTGCAGAGCGGCCCAGATGTTTTCCCACCAGTCCCCAGTTCCTCCCTGTCCCCAGCCCGCCTCCGCGGGTCTCTGTCCCCAGTTCCTCCCTGTTCCCCAGCCCGCCTCCGCGGGCCTCAGTCCCCTCTGTCCCTAGTTCTCCCCTTTCTAGTTCCACCTAGTTCCTGGTCCCAAGTTCTCCCCTTCTAGTTCCACCTAGTTCCTTGTCCCTAGTTCTCCTAGTCCCCAGTTCTCCTGTTCCCTAGCTCTCCTTGTCCCGACTTCTCCTAGTCTCTAGTTCCTCTGTTCCTTTAACCTTCCCCTAGTGTTCCTTTAACCTTCCCCTAGCGTTCCTTTAATGTTTCCCCTAGCGTTCATTAACCTTCCCTTAGTGTTCCCTTTTCCTGCCCGCCTCTTAAAGGCACCTAGTTTTCCCCTCTTGTTATATTCCTGTATTTGTGTTCTCCCTTAAAGGGACAGTGCCCTTTTTCCCTGTCTCTCAATAAATATCTGTTTCTTGGCAAACCATCATACCTGTCTTGTGTTGTGCGATTGGGGTCGGTTACAAACCATAACAAATAGCAGTGGTCGAGTGTGTTCTTCCCTCTGGTGGAGCAAGCGATGTGCTGAAAAAAGGACGGCATCACTTTCTTCAGGTTGGCCTGGTTGAAATCGCCGGCCACTACCATCGCTGCGTCTGGGTGTTTGATCTGGTGTCTGTTGAGATGATCGTGTAGTTCGCCCAGCGCTTTGCCCGTATTCGCGTGTGGGGGAATATACACGGCAGTCATGACGACTGCTGTGAACTCCCTCGGGAGGTGAAACGGACGACATAGGATAGAAAGATGTTCCAAGTCCGGCGAACACGAGTTTGAGAGGACCTGCACCCCCTCGGGATTAACCCAGGAATTGTTCGTGATGAGGCAGACTCCGCCGCCGATGGTCTTTCCTGAGCCAGCGTTGCGATCTGCACGTAAGACTGTGAAGGCATCCGAGGGAGAGACGCTTTTGTCTGGGGTCGTCGACGTGAGCCATGTCTCTGTGAGACATATAATGTTGATGTCTCTCATCTCCCGTTGGAACCGGACCCTCGCTCTCAGATCATCCATCCTACCCTCCAACGAACGGGCATTCGCCAGAAAGATGGATGGAATTGCTGGGCGGTAAGCAGCTCTTTTTAGTCTCAATCTGATACCTCCTCGTCTCCCTCTGTGTCTTCTCCTGCCGTCGCCTTTGTTCTTTCCTTTGCCGCCATTCTCCCGTCTGATTTCTGCTGGCCATTCTAGGTCAAAAGTGTCTCCAAACTCCTCTTTGAGCCCGGGGTTCAGGTCCATAAGTGTCTGACGGTCGTATGACGTACCCGCCAGTGTTGCTTTAAATAAAAAAGTAGCAAAAACATATGAGGCGGTGTCAGCTATGAACTGCTCTGTTGCTTGCACAGTATCACTCTTATGCTTAAGATGATAGATAAAAACAGTACTTGAGTAGTCGTCAGTAAACGTAAGTGTAAATCTATGCCCATCTATGGACACTGGGTCAATAGGACCCGCTAGGTCTGTGTGCACCAACTCTAGAACCTTTTTGGCTCTCACATCAGGCTTTCTGTTGAAGCTTTGTACAAACTTTCCCTGAGTGCACACTTCACAGTTCAGTTTAGACTTGTAAATTTTCCCATTAATAGTCATACCATCAACTAGGGATGTCCCGATCCGATCACGTGATCGGGATCGGCGCCGATCACGTGCTTTTCAGAGGATCAGGGATCGGGAAAAAATAATAATAAAAATCTGCAGTCCACGTCTTAAACTCATACGGAGGCCTTAGTTTTGGTTTTAAATTACATATAATATATCATCATTAATGTATTTATTGTCACACAGAGCAGAATAATTGTCCACAACAAACACATTCCCTTTAATTTACACCGTTGCAACAAACACATTCCCTTTAATTTAGACCGGCTACACGCTCACATCACAACAACAGTACAACACGTCGCTCTCGAAACACGGTTATCCACTGACTTGAGCAACTAGACTTAATGTCAGAGGTTTGGAACTAAGCATTTTAAAATAGAAAGTCAAGCCAGTTGCAATGTTTGCAAGGAGGACATGATTCCGCGTGGAGGAAAAACTCATGAAGCAGCAGGCCGGAGGCGAAGTTTTCAGACTAACTTTTCACCTGGAGGATAACGTCAATTATTTGCTGTGACTGAGGATTATCGTCTGCGTTTCAGACCAGAATGGACCATTACGTAAGTCGAACACGGAATGTATACTAATGTGCAAACATATATTGAAACTTTTAATATTTCTCATATGAAGCAGAAGCACATTTCTCAGGGTGAATGTAATAACAAAAGCCTCCGCACTCGCGCACCTCGAGGGACTATCTAGTATTAGGCAACCTTGCTCCGCCAGTTTCTGACAAAAATGCGTCAAAATTGATTACTAATGTGAAAGATCGGATCGGAAACGATCGGATCGCTAGATATTTAAAATAACATGATCGGGATCGGATCGGGAGCAAAAAAAGGCGATCGGGACATCCCTACCATCAACAATAGGCTGGAGTTTCTCAACATCAGCATAATTGCAGTGTCCTAGAATTTCATGCCATGTCTGTATATCAAAACAGCCCTTGCTCTGATCACATTGGTCATCCACTATGGGCAAATAATACAGCCTATTATGCTCATGGATGTGAAATTCAGTACCGTCTCTGTGCTGTAGGACGTCTTCTCCTTGTCTGAAGATCACAGTGGCTCCAGTGTCAGTGGTGGCTGCTCTCACAGAGAAGATGTCCTGCAGGAATGAGGGGATGTACAGCGCCCCTCTCAGTGTTGTAATCAGTCGCCTCCCTCTGCTGTCAATCAAGCACACCTCCGCGTCCCCTCTGCGCTCTGCGACCCCGTTGCTCCTCGTGCCGTCAGCCAACTCCACGCAGTGAGACTCGGCCTGGAATCCGTCATCGAACACTTTGAACTTGGCCAGGTCGGTGATTATATGCGCAGTCGCACCGGTGTCCACCATCAGGCCCTTCTTCTTAACAACGCATGTGTGTTGTTGTCATGACAACTCACTTGCACAGACACGCCTCGCGCATCGTTCTGCTCCGGTCTCCGTCTGCAGGTCGCCCCTTGATGTGTGGAGCTTTTACAGTGGTGACACCACAGCTTGCATCGACAGGTCCTTCTCATATGCCCACTTTGGCCACATCTGTAGCATATAATGTCTGTACGCTGTGCGCACTGAATGCGCGCGTTCTGGGCATTCTGTGCACCCCGGTCAGACAGGGCTTGGGCTCGCATAACATTGTCATCCGACGTGGTAACGCACATTTTCTCAGTGTCCTCAAAACTCCTGAGCTTAGTCTTAAACTCAGAAAACACTATAGTCTCATCACTCTGTGTGACATGTATCGCAAAGGGTTTAAATGCCTCGGGCAGTCCTTTTAATACCATAGCCACGAGTAGACTATCACTCAAAGTCTCATTTGCGTTTCTCAGTGCAGTTATTGCCCTTTCTGCCCGAATTACATAGTCAGTCACTGTTTCACTGCTAGACTTGTGCAGTGTAGTCAGCTCTATATAGAGACTGATAATCCCTGGCTTCCCTGAACCCGCATAATAATTGCGCAATATTCCAATGGCTTTCCGTCCATCATCAGACGCTTCTCGCATTACCAGCGATAAACTCTTATCGTCCAGAAACTGGATGAGCTCTGCGTATATCAATGCGTTTTTCTCACCATCTTCTCTCAACTCGTCAGCAGACGCCTCGTCAAGGAGATCCGTTTCGAGAGTGTCCTTTAGTCTCCGTAGCCGGAGATGGCCCATGAACTTAGTCTCCCACAGTTCATACTTTTGTTCATCTCCGTCAAACGCTAGACGAGACCAACGCAAACTCCCTTCCGATTGTCTGGTCGTCATGATTCTAGCGCTCTGGGCCCATAACCTGTTGAATGTCGGATATTGCGTATTGGCTAGACATCATAACCTGGACTATACAGTATATAGAGAGAAGGAATAAAATGCTGAGAGACAGAATCCGTGTATCAAGGAAGCAACATTTTTATTTGTGAAGGTCGCTCTTATATACACACACTCAGCTGGTATTAATGAGTCCATCACTCAGCTGGTGTCAATCAGTCAATCACTCTGAATGGATGACGGGAGAGCACACTCATTATTGTCAACAGTATGATTCATGATTTGCACACTAATTCACCGTAATAGACAATATCATAAATCTATGGGGTCTTATATCACTGCAGATATACTCTACTTGTAATAGATGGCAACATGCATGCTATTCTTGCGTTTACCATTCGGAGCGTGGCGGCGCTGCAGCCTGCAGGCACAAATCAAACTTCACCCGCCGTTTTAAAAGAAAAAGAATACAGGTATTCAGGATAATGTCAAAAGTTAAATGAAATATCAAAGAAGTAAGCCTTCTAACCAATTTTGGTTTTACAAAGAAGGCGAAGCAGCCAATCGACTCGACTGAGCAGGAGCCGGTAGGAGCATAGATCTACTTCTTCAATCGCAGACAATTTTAAATTGACTGCTGGCGAAGCTAACAACGTTACACCTGCTGCGGGGACTACTTCTGTGACATGCATATTTTGAGAATTGGGCAGATCTTCACCATCAGGTGGGTGGCGAGTAATTTTAATACTGTAAAAGCAGTCATGAATAACTACCCTGCTTTAGCGCGCCACTTTAAAACAGCAAGTGAGGATGCATCTCGCAGGCAGCTGATCCCAGGTCTTTGTGGTCACTTCTGTGTTAAGGTAAGACCTACTTTTCCTAATTACAGTAACTGTATTATTATTATTATTGCTCATTTATAAAATGTCTATTGTATGATTGTTGTGCGTTGGTTACATGCGCAGCTGCGCTTGTCTCGTGTGTGGGTGCGTCACTCTTTGAGTACTGACCAGGGTGCCACTGCTGACTGGTGTGATAATGTTGAAATAATGTTAGACTCGATGTGTTTGGTTGTGGACTTGTTGTTCGGTATTGGTTCATCCGTGTGTTTATGTGTAAATAGGACTGTTGTGTGTGAATTTTTGTGTTGGATCAGAGGGGTTAATCTGAGCATGTGTATTGCAATATGTGCGTCTTCATCATGCATGCAGACACCTGTGTGGTGTGGACTATGTATGGTTCTGTAACGTTACTCATACCTATAGCCTATGTCAGCAAGCGTCACAGTAAAGTCCTCCCTGTGAGGCATGCGCAGCGCTGCTGACCCCCCCCCCCCAGAAATATAATGAGCTCCCCCAAAGACCATGGTATGGTTCGCACACTGCACCTAGGCACACCATCTGTTCGCCATCAAAAACTACCTGTAGGACTTGTTGAATCTAGATGGTGTATGTATGGTTGTAACTAACTGTAACTGTCCTCTACTGCTCCCATGACTGCATATATATCTGTGTCCACTGAAGGGCACTATAGGCAGAGCTTCTACAGTCTACGCCAGGTTGGGAGTATATAAGACTTGGCTCCCTCCTATTTTCTCTTCTTCCCACAAATGCCTCTCCCGGAGAGGAGAACACTGAGCTGTTGTGGTATGAGTCAATGTGAATAAAACGCTGCCAGCAGAGCAAGGCCACAGACGGAAACCATGCCTCATGTACATATTATTGTCGCCCCATAGCCATTTCTGTTAACAGGTTATGGGCCCAGATATCGCAGGGGCGAAATAATAAGGGTAGCTAGCTTAGCTGACGTGTAGGCCAGAGTAGCACCGGGAGTACCGCGTGGCTAGCGTACTAGGCCAACGAAGCTTAAGCTACACCAACCACCAACCACCAAGAAAGAGGATGGCGACCAAGGGAAGAAGCAAATGGCCCTCATTTAATGGGAAAGCGGAGGGATATGAGCTCTGGGAAGAGCGCATGCTATGTTGCATGCACGGCGTGGGACTCAAGGCGGTGATCTTGGCGGCCCCCGCGGGACCACTGACGGCAGAGGAACAAGCCCAAGACGACAAGCTTAATGCGGATGCATACTGTGAGTTGGCGCCGCTGCTCGACGATACAAGCTTGGGGCTGATATTCCACGACACGAAGGACAAAGGCCGAGAAAGCCTGGGAGTGTTGAGGGAGCATTACATCGGACGGGGAAGGCCCCGAGTAGTGTCCCTCTACGTAACGTTGACGGCCCTGAAGAAGGGGCACACAGAGACGATGACAGAATACATCATCCGAGCTGAGCAGATCATGACGGCGCTCAAGAGTGCGGGAGAGGCACCCGGCGAGGGGTTAATGATGGCAATGGTGATGAGAGGACTACCGGAGTTGTACAGGCTGTTCGCGCTACTGGTTACCCACGGTTCAACGGACATGACATTGGGGCAGTTCAAAGCCAAGCTGCGGAACTTTGAGGCCTCAGAGGATATCCACCCAGACGCCGCGGAAGCGGGGGGGATAGCACTGAAAGCCTGAGCGACACCAAGGGAGAAGGCCAGGCCCACGACGGAGCTGACGTGTTGGCGATGCGGAGAGAATGGGCATCGGAGGGATAACTGCAACAAGACGGTCTGGTGCAACTTCTGCAGATCATCGGGGCACACAGACAAGGAGTGCCGAAAGAAACGAGACCATAGCGCCCGATACGCACATGGGCAAGATGTCGGCCAGAGACGAGGCGGCGCCTATGGACAAGATGGCGGCGACGGACGAGGTCGTGGCCACAAACAAGATGGCGGCAATGGACGAGATCGCGGCTATGGTCAAGATGGCGGCTGTGGACGAGATGACAACTACAGACAAGATGGCGGCGACGGTGACCGTGAGGCGAGTCGAGATGACGCCCGGAGAGCGGCAGGACGAGAGGACTTCGTTTTCGGGGCGCGAACAACGGGCGTCGCCCGGCCAACGCAGCACCAGCTGTTCCAGAGGAGGGGACTGATCGTGGACACAGGTGCGTCGTCCCACATCATCAACGACAGGAATAGTTTCAAGAACTTTGATAAGTCCTTCGAGCCGGAGGGACACAGCATGGAGCTGGCGGACGGGAAACGCACCTACGGGTTGGCGCAGGGGAGAGGAGACGCACAGGTATGCCTCATAGACAGTGGGGGGCACCGGTGTACAGTGACGTTAAAAATGCTCTCTACATACCCTCGTTCCCACAAGAACTATTCTCTGTAAAATCCGCTACTGCTAACGGTGCCGAAGTGTTCTTCAGTGAAGGTAAAGATGTTCTTGTAGAAAAAGATGGTACACGGTTTAACATTGATATGGAAGAATGTATTACCTACAAACGGAGTGTAATAATAATGATAAATGTAATGTGACTGTTAGTCATGACATCCAGACGTGGCATGAAATTATGGGTCATTGTAATCACGAGGATTTACTAAAGCTACAAGCAGTAACAGATGGTATGCACATTAAGGGTGAAAAGCATAGACCTGACAAAGAATGTGAAGTTTGCATAAGGGGGAAGTTTACTCAAACAAGGAACAGGGACCCCACAGAGAAGGTAATAGACCACTGGAGCTAGTTAACACCGACCTAGCCGGTCCAGTAAGGAACGAGTCCATAGGTGGCTTTAACTATGTACAGTCCTTTACAGATGTGGGTACAGGCGTAGTGTTCATCTATTTCCTTAAAGCAAAGAGTGATGCACTCCAAGCCACGGAGAAGTTCCTTGCCGATGTCGCCCCCTATGGGGACGTAAAATGTTTGAGGTCAGACAACGGGACAGAGTTTACAAACAGAGAATTGTAATCACTGTTGAGAAAAAACAGGATCAGACACGAGACATCATGTCCCTACTCCCCACATCAGAACAGGGTAGCCGAGAGGTAATGGCGCACTCTTTTTGAAATGGCCAGGTGTAAGCTAGACGATAGTAACATACCGAAGAGCCTGTGGCATTATGCGGTACAAGAAGCCGCCTACACCAGAAACGGGTGTTTTAACAAACATACGGGCACCACCCCATATACAGCAATGACAGGGAAAAGATGTAATCTAGCCAGAATGCACAAATTCGGATCAGTGTGCTATGCTTACCAGCAGGACAGAGGCAAGCTTGAGTCCAGATGTGAAAAAGGACTCTTTGTAGGACACGACAGAGTGAGCCCTGCACTCCTAGTCTACTATCCCGGTAAAGGGAAGGTGCAAAAGCACAGACTAGTGAAATTTGTCACCAAGACAACGTGCAAAATCGAGACACAGACAGAGGAGCCATGGCTGGACTCCGGGGTAAGGTATGGAGGGACAGAGACACCACAGCCTAGTGTACTGAGCACAGGCGTGCAGGCAGACCTCCAGACACCCCCAGAGGGCGATGACGAGGAGCACCCGAGGGTGACGTCAAGTGCCCCATGCAGTGGGAGAT
Source organism: Notolepis coatsorum (assembly GCF_963971535.1). Classification (NCBI taxonomy): domain Eukaryota; kingdom Metazoa; phylum Chordata; class Actinopteri; order Aulopiformes; family Paralepididae; genus Notolepis; species Notolepis coatsorum. Next base: position 187,056,598 of record NC_140165.1, read on the forward strand.
ATCCCTCAAGCGAACACAAACCCCCAAGATATCTGAAAGATTATGCCCGGAGGGGTAGTGACGAGGATGACAGTACATTCGCCAGTATTGATTACTGCTACCGAGCGGTGTGTGGCGTGCCTCAGTCCTTTAAGGAAGCCATAGTGTCCCCAGAGTCGAGTAAGTGGGAGAGAGCGATGGAAGAGGAGATGAGGTCCTTAGAGGACAACCACACCTTTACCCTCACAAAATTGCCAGAGGGCAGACAGACAGTGGGAGGGAAGTGGGTGTACTCAATCAAGGAAGGGATCGAAGGCCACGAAAAGTACAAAGCGAGATTTGGAGCTAATGGTTTCAGTCAGAGGGAGGGGATAGACTATGGTGAAACATTCTCCCCCACAGCCAACCTGACCAGTGTAAGGGTAGTGGTTCAGAAAGCAGCTGAGGACAATCTGATTTTACATCAGATGGATGTGAAGACAGCCTATCTGCACGCACCCATAGATAGGGAGATATATATGGAACAACCTGAGGGTTACGAAAAGAAAGGGGGAAAGCTAGTGTGCAAGCTAGAAAAATCCATTTACGGCCTGAAACAGTCTGGGCGAAATTGGAACGAGATGCTTCACACATGCCTCATCGAGGATCACTTCCTACAGAATCCAGTAGACCCCTGTGTTTACTCAAGGGAGTCAAAAGAGTCAGGAAAAGTGATAAGTCATTTGGGTGGATGATTTGATCATCGCAGCAGACAACTCTAGGAACCTAGATCAGGTGAAAGGTATGCTCTCCACCAGATTCAAAATGAAAGACCTTGGTAGGTTAAAGCATTTCCTAGGCATGGACTTTGAGCAGTCAGAAAATTGTGTAACTGTATCCCAGAAGAGATATGTGGAAAAGATCCTGAAACGTTTTGACATGCAGGAATGTAGAACAAGGGAAACACCATGTGATCAGAAACTTGATTATCAGGAGGATGCTCAGAAACTGACAGATGTAAAAATGTACAGGGAAGCCGTGGGTAGCCTCATCTACTTAACAACATGTACCCGCCCTGACCTATGTTTTGTAGTGAGTAAGTTGTCACAGCACTTTGCTGATCCCACAGAGGAACAATGGATCACGGTAAAACATGTTTTTCGTTATCTCAAAGGTACAGTAGATAAACTACTTTGGTTCAGAAAGAGCAGCGGAGGCTTAGGGCTTAAAGCCTACAGTGATGCAGACTGGGCTGCTGACATCACAGATAGAAGGAGTACGACTGGATACTGTGTTAGTTTAAACACAAACAGCTCACTGGTTTCATGGAAAACAAAGAAGCAGCCCACAGTGGCACTGTCAACTTGTGAAGCCGAATACATGGCTCTGGCCATGACGATACAGGAGTGTATTTATCTAGAACAGCTGCTCGGAGGGATGGATAACTATGTATATAAGAAAACTGTTGTTTATGAGGACAACCAGGGTACTATTGCCATTGCGAGAAACCCTGTATGTCGACAGAGGTGTAAGCATATGGATATAAAGTACCATTTCATCAGATCTGTCATCAGAGAAGAAAGGATGACACTGGTTTATTGTCCAACAGATGACATGGTAGCAGACGCTAAGACGAAGCCTGCTTCAAAATAAAACTGAGGAGATTTGCAGAGGTCATGTTTGGTGTGTAAATATTGACTGCCATACTCTTTTTGATGTTCTAAGACTGTATTATTTTCTTTGTAAATTGTTTTGAAGAGTTCATACAGTGTACTAAGTAACCATAAGTGGGAGTGTTGAATCTAGAGTGGTATGTATGGTTGTAACTAACTGTAACTGTCCTCTACTGCTCCCATGACTGCATATATATCTGTGTCCACTGGAGGGCACTATAGGCGGAGCTTCTACAGTCTACGCCAGGTTGGGAGTATATAAGACTTGGCTCCCTCCTATTTTCTCTTCTTCCCACAAATGCCTCTCCCGGAGAGGAGCACACACAAGCTGTTGTGGTATGAGTCAATGTGAATAAAACGCTGCCAGCAGAGCAAGGCCACAGACGGAAACCATGCCTCATGTACATATTATTGTCGCCCCATAGCCATTTCTGTTAACAGGACTGCTGTCAAAAAATGACCTTTAATGATAAGACTGTCCTGTTTCTTTGTTTGGACCCACGGAAATATGTCATGTGTCAAATGAGAGAAAGAAAAAGGCAGGCTGCTCCATGAGAGCAAGGGCTCCCCTACATTTTCAAAAGCCTAGAGAAAGCTTGTCTTAAGCTTGTCTTAAATCATTATCATGAGTTATGTGAAATTAATTATATTTATTGCGTGCATCTGCGCTCCTTTGGAGACCTATTTCAGAACCAACCTGAGATGCACAGCATGATCCCCGCCTCTCATCTCTGTTACTGCACCAAGAACAGCCTTTACTATTCCAGGAATTTGATTTATAGATATAATTGATCTGTTCAAAATGTGTCATGGGTTGTCCTTGTATTACAAATGCAGTTACTGGTAAATGGAGATACTGAATACAAATTTGCATGGATTCTTTTCTTCAGACACACACCGTTCCAATATTATAAAAAATATTTCCAAATCAACAAAAAAATGTATTACTTCCAAATATATATATATATTTATTTGTATTCAACAAACATGACCATGTTTACGTCTTAAACTCATACTGAGGCCTTAGTTTTACATATCATTAATTAATTTATTGTCACAGAGCAGAAGAATTTGCCAAAACAAACGCATTTCCTTTGATTTACACCGTTGCACGACAGTGACGTATGCCGAATCCCTCAAGAGACCTACATTTATGTCAAGGATGAGGGACTTGCAGTCACCTGATTTTTACAGACGATGGCGCCATTGCTCTATGTATGTTATTAGTGAAAAAAGTAGTAGAACACGCTCACCTCACTAGACTTGACACTGGGTGCTGTAACCTCTAATATCATACATAAAAATAGGGAAACAATGTCCAGGCACGCACTCCAGGTTTTTCCAAATTTATTGGCAGCCTGTAATCATGACGTTTCGGTGTGAACACACCTTCTTCAGAATGGCTTGCATGAAGCATGAAGGGTAAGTGACCCTAGTATATACAAGACAAACAGGAAGTGACAACATAGTGACAACACATTCCCACAAGAGATCTACAAAAAAGTACAAAATACCACTTACAAGCACAACCTTTTCAGAATATGTAAATCAAAAAGAAGCGTGTAAATAAAAAAGAAACATGTAAATCACAAAGGGATATATCTATATATATTTATATATATTTTATACAGAGTAGGCCTACATCTTAAACTCATGACCCATATAAGCCATCTTTCAATTATAAATATAAAGAATGATAAATGAAAATAAATAATAAACAATCGAATGAAATTAAATAATCAAATGAAACAGGTCAAAACATTTTCCTCATTGAGGCCTCTAGGCTCTAAACAATCCAGATAATGAATATAAAAGCATTCCCTTTGTAGCAAGAGCCTGTCTCTGTCGCCGCCTCTTGGTGGTCTCAAGACCTGCTCTATACCCATGTATTTTAAGACAGAAATATCATGTCCTAACTTATTAAAGTGCCTTGCAACTGAAGACTTCTCGTCATTTCTTCTTATAGAACATTTGTTCTCAGAAATTCGATTTTTAAAACGTCTTCTTGTTTTTCCAACATAGTAAAGGACATTTAAGCAAGTAAACCACAAAATCAGAATTACAGGTAATCCGGCATCTAACAGCGATACTCCTACCTGTACTTGGTTGTAAATAAAATGTCTCTTTAATCATGCCATGAATCTATGTATGTTATTACCACCTCATGAAGCAGCAGGCTGGAGGCATCATTGTGCTCGGGGAGGTAAGGAGGCAGAGTTTTTAATTACTCTGGTTGCAATGCCTCGCTTGAATGAAGTTAACTTTTCACCTGGATAACGTCAATATTTGCTTTGTGAGGAGGATTATCGTCTGCGTTTCCGACCAAAATGGAGCAAATCATTACGTAAGTCGAACACAGTGAATGTATGAATGAATGAATGAATGAATGAAAACTTTATTTAACAGATTGCAGAATGGGTACAATACAGTACGGCTCAATACACACAATTGTTAAGGGGATGCAGACCTGAGAAAGATGTTTGTCTTGTTTCCATCAGGGTCCCCCATTTTCAATTCATATAGACATTTATGACATACACAACATACATGACATTTATGGCATAGGGACATAGGTATTTAGTACTGATACATTTGTGACATAAACGGTATTCAAATATACAGTACTGTTACCCCTAGATCCTGACAGAGTATATACATATGATGGGGAGGGGACTGTACATTAGGAGGGGGTGGGTGGGATAGAAATATACATACGGCGGGGAGGGAATATATACATGCGGTGGAGAGGAGACTGTCTATTAGGAGGTGGTGGGGGTTTTGGGCATTTATGGTGGCCAGTTTCGAATTGCAGCCTCCCGTAGGTGCTCTTTAAGAGCGGTTTTGAATGTGGGTAGGGATACTAATGTGCAACTGCAAACAGATTGAAACTTTGAATATTTCTCGTATAAGCACATTCTCAGGGTGAATGTAACGTGAGCCACTGGCACTCAAGGGACTATTGAGACAACAGAGGGGCTTGTCTCGCTTCGCCAGTTTCTGACAAAAATGTGTCAAATCGGTTACTAATGTGAAAGATCGGATCGGGAAAGATCGGTATCGGTAGATACTCAAAATCACATGATCGGGATCGGATCGGGAGCAAAAAAATGCGATCGGAACATCCCTAACTATGACTGCTGTTGTGACATGGTTAGGATGTTTACTCTTGAATACGTTTGGGGAAAAAAACGATAATTATGTCAGACAGTCTAGACTAGAGAATGATTTATGACGTGATGTCATTTGCCGTCCGGTACCGGACCGCACGGGTGGTAGAGGTTAAGTATCGGGGGGAAAATGGAGCTGGTTTTGCATAACATGCCTGACGATTGCATACCCAAAGTAATTTGCGATTTATTATACTTTATACTTATAACACATGCATGAGTCTGGTCTCTTTTGAAAGGAAACATTCTAAACGTTCTTCCACAACAAAGAGGAATCACTCTGAGTGCTAATGAAATAGTTACAGATGTTTGAACATAAGAGGGCAGCCGGGTAGTGCAGCGGACTAAGTGTCTGTCTACCACCGCAGATACACTGGTATCGAATCCAGCTGTCAGCGGTGCCTCCGGCTTGGCCGGTCTTCATACTGACACGATTGGCAGTGTCAGCGGGAGGGAAGCCGGTGGGTGGTAATCTGGTCGTTGTAAACAGCGACTCCTACAGGTCGGTCAGGGCGCCTGCACAGCGAGGAAGGGTTCTGGGTGAGGTAGTGTGCCCTCCCACGCGTTACACTCACCCAATGAGAGTCCTCGCTGCCAGGTGAAAAGAGGCTGCTGGCTGTCTCCTATGTATCGGAGGAAGCATGTGATAGACTTCAGGGCTCCCTAGACCGGCAAGTAGGCGGCAAATGCACACAACGACCAGGAAGGGGAGGGGGGAATTGGCATAACGACTAAATTGGGATGGGAGGAAAAATACAAAAAAAATAGGAGGAGAAAAAGTGGATACAAAAAAAATATGTTTGAACACACTGAAGTAAAGGTTTTGCTTACTCACATTTCTGTTTACTTGTTGCTAGAATCCTGTTTTTGAGTTCCAGCTGAGAGGTAGGAGCTGGAAAACATAACGGTTCCATAGCCTGAAGTCTTATCTAGTACAGGTCCAAAGTTGATAACAATCCCATAGAAAATGTGTGTTTTACAAAGGTTTTGTAATTTGTGTACCGCCGTTAATTCGGCCGTTGTCATTGATTCCGAGGCGCTAGTCAAAACAAAGAACTTCCCCGGCTTCTTCTTTGTCTTTCTGGTTGCAATCAGCCCTCACATGGGACAGCCCTGGCTCCAAAATTTCATTGACTACAAAGGTGGTCAATCATTTTCACCATCAGAGGTGACTGGTCCATTCAGGACCCGGCCAAACTGGATGTCGTCACTTGTCCGAATGGCTTGTCAAATGATGTCGGATGTTTCGCCTTGTAACTTGAGACTGGAAGCACGCAATAGGTTGAGTAGGGTGACGATCGAAAGGCGGCAAATTCAACTTTCCAAAAATGTGTCGGCGCACAGCGATAATGACCAGAACTCGGCCCTGCCCTATTTCGTGCAGGTTTGAAAGAAATATTTTTTTCTTTTTTTTGTGTTTTTTTTTTCTTTCATATTATTAGAATTTGAATGTATAAAAACATGTTTACTATAAAAACGAACAGTTAGCATATCTATAATAGTAACAATCCTTTGTTTAAAATAGGCTATTTCATGGTGATTTATTTCATTGAACGGGGGCGTAATGACATTTGCATGTGAATCGACCAAAGACATTGGGGGAGGCAACGCTTCAGTGCTTGCATTTTATCATGTTTTTATCCCTTGGATGATGTCTCTAATCCACAATAAAATCAATCAATCAATCAATCATTTGAATGAAGGCAGGCTCGCTGCTTTGTTTACTATCAGCCATCAGCTGAGCTAAACTATCAGCTAATGTAACGTCACAGTCGAGGAAAAGCAATTGCTGCATCGGATCTAATGAACGAGTACTTATTATTGGACTTTGTTATACAGCTGTTCTCAAGTGGATTTCGTGGTCATGCGTTTATGGGTAAGTGAATTTAGAATAACGTTACTCTCACAGAGAGCTAACGTTAGCTAGCCACACAGCCATGCAAG